>NC_133117.1:15776428-16076428 GCF_022965805.1 Primulina eburnea
CAAAAGCATTTTGACATTCTTGAGTTCCACTCAAATGCAGTGTTCTTTTGTTTAAGAGGTTACAAATAGTTTAGGATAAACTAAAGTCCTTGTATAAACCTCCTATAAAATCCAGCATGTCCCAAAAATGAGCGAATTTCTTTAATGGGTTTGGAGGGGGTAATTGGCAATGACATCAACTTTTGCTTTATCAACTTCAATTCCATGAGACGACACGACATGTCCCAAAAACAATTCCATATGTAATCATGTAATGACACATTTTCCGCAATTAAAATAAGACTTTTTCCTCGTCATCTTTTTAAAACTTTTTCCAAATTTCAGACAAGTATCAAATGTATCCCTAAGACAGTTAATCATCCATGAAAATTCTCAACAAATTTCAACCATGTCGCAAAAATGCTTAGCATACTTGTGAAATTTGCTGGGCATTGCATAATCCAAATGGCATCCTTCTAAATCAAATGTTCCAAAGGACATTTGAATGTAGTTTTTTCTTGTCTTTCTAGTGCAAGGGGATTTGATAATAGCCTGAATATCCGCAAGAAAACAGTAGTAGGGATGATCTGCTATCTTTCTAAAATTTGTATCCAAAAATGGTAAGGAAAATGATCTTTTCTAGGGGCGTCATTTAATTTTCTATAATCAATACACATCGCCAACTAGAGGGACTACGACTTGTGTAACAATTCACCTTTTTCATTTTTTACACTGTGATGCCAGATTTTTTTGGAACTACTTGTGTTGGGGTTACCCACTTGCTATCAGAAATAGGGTAGATAATCCCAACTCAAGTAATTTGAGAACTTCAGTTTTCACACAATCTTTCATGGTGGATTTATATTTCCTTTGTGGTGGTGAGATGTTTTAAGCATTTTCTTCTAAGTGAATTTTGTGAGTGCAAATTAGTGGATTAATGCTCTTGAGATCTTTTAGTGTCCAACCAATACATTTTTACGTCTTTTAAGCATATCAAACTAATTTACCTTATTGATTACTTGATAGTTTGGAAGAAATTGTAATGTTATTGGGATATCCCTCTATCTATGAACAAATCTTTGAGTTCATAATAATTTCTCTCTATATTTTTCTTTTATTTCTTCATTTAAATATTAATTAGCATGTTAATTTCATATTCAATGTTTTACACTTTGAATAATGAATAGCTAACTTCCTAAAGTTGAGATGATAGGTGAAACTTCTTGCATGATAATAAGGTTATTCAAAGGTAAGAATCTCTATGTTTTATATTATTTAATCATTATTTATTGTTTTACGTTATATTTATTTCTTTAATCATTTTATACCTACTTATAATGAGAGTTTTGATTTATTGTTGCTATATGTTACACTAAATTCTTGGAACCATTTAAATGTTAGTTTGGTATTACAACCATTTAAATTGCTGCCTTATTTATTATATATAAATATATTATAATATTTAAATTCTTGGAACCCATTTAAATGTTTGTTTGGTTTTACCAACCCTTTAAATTTGGACCTTGATTTACTATATAAATATATCATAATTATATTTTCTTGGTACCATTTAATGTTAGTTTGGTTTTACCAACCATTTAAGTGGGAACCTTGATTTAGTGTTTACAAATATATATATAGCACAATAAATACTTGACCACATTATAAGTTTTGGTATATATTATTACTTATAAGATAATTATATAACATAATATAAATATGATTATTTAATAATTGGAACCATTTTATTAAGTGGATTTCAATAATGTTCGTTAATGTTAACTTTATTAAAATACCAAGAGTGGATCCTTTAATCTCAACTACTTAATTAAAATTTGAACAATTAAAATTACCAATTAAAGATTCAAACAACAATTAAAACAAACAAAAAATAAACAAAAAGATATTGTGTGGACTTGTAATTACCTTAGCTTCCTGTGGATACGATATTCGAACTCATCGAATTATATTACTTGTGAACAACCTGCTCTTGGGAGTGCAACAATCAAAGTCGCCAACAAGTTTTGGCGCCGTTGCCGGGGAAGTATATTTATTTCAAGTTATTAATTTGTTTATAGTTTATTTTTCTTTATTTGAATTTTTATTGCTTTTGTTGTTTTTATTCTTTTGCATTTCATTTGCATGCCATTTGGTCACGTACACTTAGGTCGACTCATTCGACATACCCTTTATTTTTACAAAACATGGATGCGGAAGAACCCATCCAAGAAAATGAAGATGAAATTCAATATCAACATGATCATGATAGACGAAGAACACTTAGAGATCACATGAATCCTACATACTAGTGCACCTTCATGTCTAGTTTTCCCCCCCTGATGCATCTCATTTCAATTTTAAGCCTGGTATTTATCCAACTTTTACCCAATTTTCATGCCTTAGATTCTGAAAATCAATTTAACATGCTTTTACCGAGAGTTTGAAGAAGTGTGCAACACATTATAATGATCTAATTGTAGCATGAACACCATTCGACTTAAGCTTTTTCCTTTTTCTTTAAAATATATAAGCTAAAACTTGGCTACAAATCTTAGATCGGGGTCCATTCGAACTTGGGATGAATTGCAACAACAATTTTTGAAAAAGTTTTTTCCATCTCATAGAACAAATTCTTCAAAAGGCAAATCATCACTTTCACTCAAAAACAAGGAGAAACTTTTTATCAGTGTTGGGATAGATACAAAGAATTGCTTAATCTTTGTCCACATCATGGTTTGAAATTTTGAGAGTTGTTTCTCAATTTTATGAAGGCTTAACACCTAAAGATAGGCAAATTGTTGAATTTATGTGTAATGGAACATTTGAAGATAAGATCCAACGAGGCAATTGAGTATCTCGATTCATTAGCTGAAAATGCTCAAAATTGGGACACTATAGGTACAATCGAACCATCAAACAAGATTCAATCTCCTACATCTGGTGGAGGTATGTACACTCTGAAAGATGAACATGATCTTCAAGCTAGATTTACCTCTTTGGCAAGAAAAGTTGAGGCACTTGAATTGAAAAAGAATGGTCAATTAAATTCTGTTCAAGAAATTGCGTGTCACATCTGTGATACAAGTGATCATTTTACAAAGATTGTCCCACTTTGCCCTCTTTTAAAGAATGTCTCCATGAACAAGCCAATGTTTTGAACAATTTCAAAAGGCCAAATTTTGAACCATTTTCTCAAAATTACAATCCAGGTTGGCGAAACCATCCAAATTTTAGTTGGAGGAATGATAATGCTGCACAATTTCCGCAACCACATTTTCAAAATCAACAAAATTTTCAAAATTATGCACCTTATGTTCCTCCGCCGAAAAGAAATTTGGAAGATACATTGAATTCTTTCATTGCAAAGCAAGAGTCTATCAATACTCAAACTGCTCAAACTATGACAGATTTGAAAGATACTCTTGCTAAATTTGCATCTGCACTTAATGTTCATGAAAAAGGTAAATTTCCTTCACAACCTCTGCCTAATCCCAAGGATCATCATTCACAAACTGGAACTTCTGGAACTCAACCGATGGATCAGGTAAAATCTGTTATTACCCTTCGAAGTGGTAAGGTTGTGGAAAAATCCATTCTTGAACCTTGTGAAGATGATGATAAATCAACTCCAAAGGGTAAGGAAGTGGAACCCATAACTTGCAAAGAGGAGGTTCAACAGACAGTGTCACCACCATTCCCTCATGTATTGAAAAATACAAAAAAAATCAAATTTGAATTCTGATATATATGATATTTTTAAACAAGTAAAAGTTAATATTCCTTTATTAGATGCAATAAAACAGGTACCATCATATGCTAAATTTTTGCAAGACTTGTGCACTGTGAAAAGAAAATTGAATGTGAAAAAGAAAGCATTTTTAGCCGAACAAGTAAGTGCAATCATTCAAAATAATAATGCTTTGAAATACAAAGACCCTGGTTGTCCTACTATTTCTTGTATTATTGGAGAACGAAAGATTAAAAAAGCCTTGCTTGACCTTGGAGCTAGTGTTAATTTACTTCCATATTCAGTTTATCAAGAACTCAATCTAGGCGAGTTAAAACCTACTTCGGTAACATTTTTACTTGCCGATAGATCTGTTAAAGTGCCAAGGGGTATGGTAGAAAACGTGTTGGTCCAAGTTGATAACTTTGTATATCCTGTCGATTTCATAGTTTTAGATACAAAACGTATCGAAGCTTATAATGCAATTCCTGTAATTTTGGGTCGTCCATTTTTAGCAACTTCTAATGCTCTTATAAATTGCAGGAATGGAATAATGAAGTTGTCATTGTGTAACATGACCTTAGAGCTCAATGTTTTTAATCTTTGTAAGCAACCACATGACAAAGGAGATGAAAGTGAAGATGAAAATCTTATTGAAACTCTTGTGGAAGAAAACATTCAAGAAGGGAGTGCTCGTGATCAATTAGATATTTGTTAAATTGAAACTATTAAAGAAAATATTGAAATTGATCTTGATGATTTTATCAGGTATCACTCATTACCAGGATCAGAGAAAGAATTTGATGCAAAATATGAGAACAAAGACGAACCACCAATATTGGAGTTAAAACCCTTGCCAGAAGAATTGAAGTATGCATTTCTTGGAGAAGATGAAACATATCCGGTGGTAATTTCTTCCAAACTATCAAGTAATCAATAAGGTAAATTAGTTGATATGCTTAAAAGACGTAAAAATGTAATTGGTTGGACACTAAAAGATCTCAAGAGCATTAATCCACTAATTTGCACTCACAAAATTCACTTAGAAGAAAATGCTAAAACATCTCAACAACCACAAAGGAAATTAAATCCACACATGAAAGATGTTGTGAAAACTGAAGTTCTCAAATTACTTGATGTTGGGATTATCTACCCTATTTCTGATAGCAAGTGGGTAAGCCCAACACAAGTAGTTCCAAAAAAATCTGGCATCACAGTGATAAAAAATGAAAAAGGTGAATTGTTAACAAGTCGAGTCCCATCTAGTTGGCGGATGTGTATTGATTATAGAAAATTAAATGACGCCACTAGAAAAGATCATTTTCCATTACCATTTTTGGATCAAATTTTAGAAAGAGTAGCAGATCATCCCTACTACTGTTTTCTTGACGGATATTCAGGCTATTATCAAATCCCCATTGCACTAGAAGATCAAGAAAAAACTACATTCAAATGTCCTTTTGGAACATTTGCATTTAGAAGGATGCCATTTGGATTATGCAATGCCCCAGCAACATTTCAAAGATGTATGCTAAGCATTTTTTGCGACATGGTTGAAATTTGTTTGGAAATTTTCATGGATGATTTAACTGTCTTTGGGAATACATTTGATAATTGTCTTGAAAATTTGGAAAAAGTTTTAAAAAGATGCGAGGAAAAAGGTCTTATTTTAAATTGGGAAAAATGTCATTACATGATTACATATGGAATTGTTTTGGGACATGTCGTGTCGTCTCATGGAATTGAAGTTGATAAAGCAAAAGTTGATGTCATTGCCAATTTACCCCCTCCAAAAACCATTAAAGAAATTCGCTCATTTTTGGGACATGCTGGATTTTATAGGAGGTTTATAAAGGACTTTAGTTTAATCCCTAAACTCATTTGTAACCTCTTAACAAAAGACACTGCATTTGAGTGGACTCAAGAATGTCAAAATGCTTTTGATAAAATCATTCGACATTTAACATCAGCTCCTATCATGCAACCTCCTGATTGGTCTTTACCATTTGAAATCATGTGCGACGCGAGTGATTATGCAGTCGGTGCAGTACTGGGTCAAAGAAGAAACGGTAAGCCTTATGTGATATATTATGCAAGTAGAACTTTAAACAATGCTCAAATGAATTACTCCACAACTGAAAAAGAACTACTTGCTGTAATATTTGCATTAGATAAATTTCGTTCTTATTTGATTGGATCAACGAATATTGTGTTTACTGATCATTCTGCTATTAGATATTTGTTGACGAAACAGGATGCAAAGCCACGACTGATACGATGGATTTTGTTGCTCCAAGAATTTGACATTGTGATCAAAGATAAAAAAGGAACCGAGAATGTCGTAGCATCGAGACTAGTAACAGGATCATCTTTTGAAATGACACCAATTAACGATAATTTTCCTGATGAACATCTATTTTCAGTTACTACTACACCTTGGTTTGCTAACATAGTAAATTTTCTTGTGACAGGAAAAATGCCACCACAATGGAGTTCCCAAGATAAAAGAAAATTTTTGAATGAGGTAAAAAACTTTTATTGGGATGATCCGTATCTGTTCAAGAACTGTCCAGATCAAATTTTTCGACGTTGCATACCCGACAATGAGGTAAGTAGTGTCATTAAATTTTGTCATTCAGAAGCATGCGGAGGACATTTTTCTTCAAAGAAAACAGCTGCAAAAATCCTGCAGTGTGGATTTTATTGGCCCACTTTGTTTAAAGACATCCACGAAATCTGCAAGATCTGTGAGAATTGTCAAAAATTGGGTGCAATTTCAAAAAGAAACATGATGCCTTTAAATCCTATCATTGAAATTGAAATCTTTGACTGTTGGAGAATTGATTTTATGGGACCTTTTCCACCGTCGTTTGGATACTTGTATATTTTAGTTGCAGTTGATTATGTTTCCAAATGGATAGAGGCAATTCCATGTCGAACAAATGATCATAAAATCATCATCAAATTTTTGAAAGAAAATATTTTCAGTAGATTCGAAATCCCTCGAGCTATGATAAGTGATGGGGGAACTCACTTTGTTAATAAACCATTTGCTTCATTAATGAAAAAATATGGTATTACTCACAAAGTAACTACTCCTTATCATTCTCAAACAAATGGACAAGTTGAATTAGCTAATAGGGAGATAAAGCAAATTTTGGAAAAAACTATTAACTCAAATAGAAAAAATTGGTCTCTGCGACTTAATGATGCACTGTGGGCATATCGAACAGCTTTTAAAACATCATTGAATATGTCTCCCTATAGGTTGGTTTATGGAAAACATTGTCATTTGCCTGTGGAATTGGAACATAAAGCTTATTGGGCGATCAAAACTTTAAATTCAAGCATGGATGATGCCAACAAATTGCGTAAATTGCAACTTAATGAACTTAATGAACTCAGAAATGATGCGTATGAGAATTCAAGGATTTATAAAGCAAAAATCAAATCATTTCATGATAAAACAATTCTTAGAAAATCTTTTGAGATTGGTAAAAAAGTTTTGCTTTATAATTCTCGAATTCACATATTCCTAGGAAAATTACGATCAAGATGGACAGGCCCATATGTTGTAAAGCATGTGTATAATTATGAAGCTGTGGATATTGAAAATCCTAGAAATGGTGATATTTTTAAAGTAAATGGACAAAGGCTTAAACCATTTTTGGAAAATGAAATCTTTCAAGAAGAGTTTATTTCCCTTTCTGATCCTTAAATTTTTATGTTGCATTTAAGTTTGTTTGATTTTATTTCAGGTTTTCTTAATCTTTTTATTTTCCCGGTTAAATGGCGGATAACGGTACTCCGTGACTCTCATAGTCGGTTAAACCAGTTTCCCACAATTGCTGATACAAAAATAAAAAAAAATCATTTCTTTTCTTTTCAAAATGGATGAAATTCTTTCAAAAATTTGTAAATATTTTCCCTCTGTTTCGGAAAATGTTCTAAGAAAAATTTATGCAGGAAGGTGTGAAAGATTGAGATTGCTAATGCAAAAAGGAATTCCAGAAGATATTCGTCTTGTAATTGAAGCTAAGGTCCGATTGGGAGGAGAAGTTCCACAATCATTGCTCATTCGGTATTTGCCTGGATTAGGAAAAAGCACTTATGCGAAAAAACGAAGGGCCAAAAGTTTAGGGGTTTGTCATAAGTGTGCAAGATGGACTTGTGACAAACGATGCAGATCTTTAGGATGTGTTTCCAATAACAGAGAAGATAAAATTGATTTCATTAAGAATGGCCTGAGTAAGGAGTCTTTAGATAACATCTTATTGACTCTTGAGACGCATTCTAGTGGACATGTGCATATTGAACTTCTCCTTTTATGGAAACAATTTCAAGATGAGCGTCATAGTCTTGGGAATCTGACTAAAAACGACCATGTTTGCCAATTTATAAGAAAATTGGATGGGAAGCATATCCTCGACTCATAGAAGGCGTTGAAGCCGTTTCTGGACGTAAAACCAGAGGAAAATTGTGAGCCACAATCACACTACTGTTTATATGCATGTGTGTCATTATTGTTTTTACTATTTATTCTGTTTACAGCTGTGACCCATGTTTTGTCATGATAACATATTACCCCTATAAAATCTCTCATCTTTCTCTCTATTTTCGCAGAAAAAAAAAGAAAGTAAAAACATGGCTGGATCCTCTGCACAAACATTGAAAAATATTTGTGTATTTTGTGGGTCGAGTCCTGGAAAAAATGAAGTGTTTGTAGAAGCAGCGAATAATCTTGGAAAGATACTGGCTGAGAGAAAAATTCACTTGGTATATGGGGGAGGTAATATTGGGTTAATGGGATCTGTTTCAACATCTGCTCATCTTGGAGGTAGTCAGGTTTTGGGTATTATTCCTACAGCTTTAGCTGAAGGAAATATTACAGGTGTTACGATTAGAGAAGAATTAAAAGTTTCTTCTATGTATGAAATAATCACCAAAATGATTGAAAATTCTGATGCTTTTATCGCACTACCAGGTGGTTTTGGTACATTAGAAGAAATTTTTCACACTGTTTCTTGGGCACAACTTAATATCCATAATAAACCTGTGGGCTTGTTGAATATCAATAATTATTATGACAGTTTGTTGACATTTCTTGATAAAGCTGTGGAACAGAATTTCATTTCAGAAAATTCACGACGGATGCTCATCTGTGCTTCAACTGCCGATCAATTAATTGATGATTTGGAAGCTTTTGTTCATAAGCCTGATCCGATGATAACAAAGATCAATTGGTCGCAATCAAGCAGTAAGAAAAGGAAGTTGGATCATTGATTCAAAAGTCGTGGATTGGTTTGCGTTTGTTTCAGTTTGTTATCTTCAATAAAATTCCAGGTGATATCTCTTTCATTATGTACTCTTTATTAATAGCTATTTTGACATTAGGGACAATGTCATATTCTGATTGGGGGGAGAACACATTTAAAAAAAAACAAATTTTAAAAAAAAAATTAAATATTATTTCAAAATAAAACCATGTTTATTGTTTGTACCTTAGTAATTTTTGCAAAAATGTCATACATTACATATTTGAAAGATTTAAATTAGAACATGCATTAATCTATTTAAGAATGTTTAAATTTTTATTTGAAAAAAGGTCATTTTTAATATTCTGATCAATATAAAAATATGATTTATGAAATCTTTTTGAGTGATTAACTATTGTGATAAAATTAGGTATTAAAGTATATGGCCCAAGATATACCTTATAAGAGTGCCTAAAATTTTTGAACTCACACATATTTTGTGAGTGAGTGGAGAGGATTGAGAAAACAGCTTGCGAGCCTTTATTGATCATCGGAGAGGCTATCAATTATTTAGATCTTGAGTTCTTATTTTGAAAAAAAAATATTGATATTTCTTGAAAAAAAAAAAAGCGAAGAAAAAAAAAAGAAAGAAAGATGTTGAAGATTTATGTAATTTAAGTTAAATGATGCGACCCATTTTTCTCTCATAAAAATACAAATAAAAAAAAAGAGAGAGAAATACATTGTACAAATTAAATAAATATGTGGTCAAGAAGCATAAACTTAGTTTGATTCCATGATGTAAAAAAAAAAAAAAATCAGGAAATAAATATATATAATAAGAACAACTGGATTTTAAATCAATGGATTTCCTATCTTTTGATTAGTTTGGCTCGTTTGTCTGTCTGCATTCTGTAAACCATTTTTCTGAGCATTTATCTGTATTCCAACTCCATGAGAGAAATCATTGCCATAAATTGAAACATTTATTAACCTGTGAGGATATGGAGTTGAGACTATTACTAGGAATTTCTGAAGGCCGTGTACATTTAACTACCTGAAATAAGCTTTGAATTAATCATCTCAAATTATTTCATAAATTATAATTATGATGATCTTGATATAACTTTGACAGTTTTCAAATTTAATTTAAACACTTAGATAGTTCTGATTACATTTCTATTTAAATTAATCAATATGTTTTGTATTGTTATTAACGCGTAAATTGCTAGGGACTAGCAATAAGCTGGTTGGGAGGTGTGATAAACATAAAAATTGTACATTAATTAAATGTTTTATAATATAAATATATAGTTTTTGTTTTATTAAATGTTTAAATATTATATGTTTTATAATAAATTGTATAAAATATAAGTTGTTGTGTAATTATAAGTTTTTACTATTTTTTACAGGTTCGATAAAACAAGAATAACCTTGGCGTTGCAAATGGGATTAAGATGATTCTTGGACCTGTAGAAAGTTGATTATAAGATCTACAATATTGTTGCCAAGCATGAGATAAAAATCCTCTCACAAGTGGGATCAAATTAAGCAACAATTAAAGTTACCAAAGGAGTGGCAGTTTTACAATGCTCTAGTATTTTGACCATATCTCTCAAATTACTTGGTCAAATATTCTGAAAAAAATACCACAACTAGACAACTCAATTATCCACATGTTTCATTTTATGTGAAGAAGCAAATTCGGATAAGAAGATTTTCAGAAGTGATGTGTAATATAATATTAATTTCTTGGAACACCAATGAAGACTTATGTGTAAAAAATAATATTTTATTTGTGGTTGTCTCCCCAAATTTGGCTATAAATAGGGGTGCATTGTAATGTATTGAGATATCCCTCATTCTATGAACAAATCTTTGAGTTCATAATATTTCTCTCTATATTTTTCTTTTATTTCTTCATTTAAATATAATTAGCATGTTAATTTCATATTCAAAGTTTTACACTTTGAATAATGAATAGCTAACTTCCTAAAGTTGAGATGATAAGGTGAAGCTCTTGGCATGATAATAAGGTTATTATAAGATAAGAATCTATGTTTTATAATATTTAATCATTATTTATTGTTTATGTTATATTTATTTCTTTAAGCATTTTTGTACCCTACTTATAAGTGGGAGTTTTAATTTATTGTTGCTATATGTTACACTAAATTCTTGGAACCATTTAAATATTAGTTTGGTATTACCAACCATTTAAAGTGGATGCCTTGAGTTATTATATATAAATATATTATAATATTAAATTCTTGGAACCATTTAAATGTTAGTTTGGTTTTACCAACCATTTAACTTGGATTCCTTGATTTACTATATATAAATATATTATAATAATATTTTCTTGGTACCATTTAAATGTTAGTTTGGTTTTACCAACCATTTAAATTGGGAACCTTGATTTAGTGTTTACAAATATATATATATATATATAGCACAATAAATACTTGACCACATTTATAAGTTTTGGTATATATTATATATTTATGAGATAATAATTTATAACATAATATAAATATGATTATTTAATATATTGGAACCATTTTATTAAGTGGATTTCAATATTGTTCGTTAATGTTAACTTTATTAAAATACCAAGAGTGGATCCTTTAATCTCAACTACTTAAATTAAAATTTGAACAATTAAAATTTACCCATTAAATATTCAAACAATTAAAATTAAAAAGAAACAAAAACAATAACAAAACAAAAAGACATTGTAGTGGACTTGTAATTACTTTAGCTAACCTGTGGATACGATATTCAGACTCACCGAATTATATTACTTGTGGACAACCTGCTCTTGGGAGTGCAACAATAAAAGTCGCAACAGATTATTACAGAGCTTGTCCATTCTTGAATGGAAATGGGATCACATTTCCATGGATTTTGTGACGCAGTTGCCGCGTTCCTCCAGAGGTTGTGATGCGATTTGGGTCGTTATTGACAGATTGACCAAATCCGCATGTTTTATACCGTATAAGATGACGTACAGATTTGACCAGATGGCAGAGATCTATGTCAGAGAAGTGGTCAGATTGCACGGAGTTATGATCAGAGATATGACAGAAAAATTGAAGCTAATTCGAAAGAAAATGAAGGCAGCACAAGACAGACATGCCAAATATGCCAATGTTCGACGTAGACCGTTGGTATTTGAGGCAGGAGTTCGAGTTTTCTTAAAGATTTCATCTTTCAGAGGAGTTGTCAGATTTGGCAAGAAAGGGAATCTATCTCCACGATACATTGGGCCTTATGAGATTCTCGAGAAGATAGGGGATCGTGCCTATCGACTCGCTTTACCGCCTTCATTATCTGGGATACATGATGTCTTTCATGTATCGTTATTAAGGAAATACCTTCCTGATGCTTCACATGCTATTCAACCAGACGAGGCCAAGCTGGATGAAACGTTGAGCTATGTTGAAAAACCGATTCAGATTATTGATCGTAAACAAAAACAGCTCAGAACGAAGACTATTCCACTTGTAAAAGTTCAATGGACTCGTCATGGCACTGAAGAAGCAACTTGGGAGACTGAATCAGATATGAGACAAGAGTTCCCAGAGTTGTTTCGATAATGTAAATTTCTTATACAGTTCTGTATTTATACTCCTTAGTGATACGAATGAAATGCCTGTGATTTCGAGGACGAAATCGTATCTTAGGGGGGGGAGAAATGTAATGCCCGAGAATTAATCACCGTTAATAAAAGATTATTGATTTATAATTTAACATGATTACGAAAGGGCCAACGGAGACACGATTTAAGATAATGCGCGACCATTTATTCTGAATTTGGAATTTACTGCCGAAGCAATACCGCACCCGCGGTCGAGAAGACACCGCACCCGGTGCATGTCCAGTAGGGTAGCAATTTTTGAAAAAGTGAGACCGCACCCATGGTAAAAACAAGACCGCACCCGCGGTCTTGACTTCTGGAAAATGGATATGGATTAATACACGCAGCGCACCCACGGTCCCGTTGCTACCGCACCCGCGGTGCGACGTGTTTGGCAAAAATGAGGCCACCTCGCTGTTACATGCATTGATATATATATAAATATGTACGAAATCCTTCGAAAATCAGTAAGGAAAGTCGAGAAAATGGTCTGAGAAATTGTATCGAAAATCCTTACGCCTTTTGTGAGAAATCCGTCCGTCTGATTTTGAATCCGACTTCGGTATCGAGTTCCTAGCAACGTAGGCTACAACTGGACGTAAGTTTTACTACGTTTTGACATGTCTTGAAATTATGATATTGTCAGAATTGAATGGAGTTCATATATGATGTTCTTGACATGTTAGACAGCGTAGAATCGAAGTCAGATTAAGAAACGGACTGAATATGGAATTGTTATGAATTTCAGAAGGAAATTGACTAGAATTGATATCAGATTTGTATGGTAGTTGATTGTAAATGTTTGGAATTGATTTAGACTGATATAGTATTATCAGTATCGCAAGATTGTACTGTTGTACTGTTAGAATTTGATAAAACAGAGATGTTGTGATTTGATTAGAATATTGGTACAGAATATTGATATTGTCATTGCCAGATTGAACAGTGACAGACTTTGAACCCAGACTTTGATTTTATCAGATCGACAGCAAGAAAGGTATAAATAAATGTTGATTCGGGATTGCACAACTCGAGTTAGGTTTGAATTGAGTTTCCCTAAATCACATACTTTATTTTATTGCATTGATATTTGCAGATTTTCTGATCAATATGTTAATATAGTGACTTAGAACAGAGTCAGAGTCCGAGTCTAGGGCAGATCAGCCTAGCTAGGGCAGAACCGCCGAGTCTTTCTCAGAACCGTAAGACTCTAGACTTACGGTGTATCGAAGAGCCTTAGATGTAGATCGACGTCTATCTCAGACACTCGATGCATCATACCAAAGTCTAAATTAGATTGGGATCCCTAGATTTGAGATAAGATAAGATTAGATCACGAGTCATTGATTCATGTAGTCAGACTAGATACATGTTTTAATGTTTGTTTATGCTTTTATATATGTTTTATATGATTGCATTTAATACATTGTTTATACTGGGATATTTATATCTCACGAGCCTTAGATGTAGATCGACGTCTATCTCAGACACTCGAATAGAATCGCTGCTAGGAACCCATATCCTATCTCGATAACGAACAATGCCATCACTCACTGTGTACAAAACACTGCCCTTCACCTCATCTCTCTGCCTTCACTTCGCCAACTGCTCATCAGATGACTGACCGCTGCGAATACGGTCTAATAAAGAAGACTTAATCGTCAAGGTAGATAGACGGGGAACTCTACCTTGAGTATAAATCTCTAGATCAAACCTCTGAATCTCACTCTGAAGAGGCCTCTGAACTATCAAATGAGCCATCACTGCGACTTTCCAGCTCAAAGCATCCGCTACTACATTAGCTTTACCAGGATGGTAGATAATGTCACCGTCATAATCCTTGACTAACTCCAACCAACGCCTCTGACGCATATTCAAGTCTTTCTGTGTAAAGAAGTACTTGAGGCTCTTGTGGTCGGTAAAGATCTGACACTTCTCTCCGTATAGATAATGCCTCCAAATCTTCAAGGCAAATACTACATCAGCTAACTCAAGATCATGAGTAGGGTAGTTCTTCTCGTGGATCTTCAACTGACAAGAAGCATACGCTATTACTTTCCCATGCTGCATCAACACTGCGCCTAGACCGAGCTTTGAAACATCGGTATACAATACAAAATCTCCGGGCCCAGAAGGCATGGACAAGATCAGCGCTGAAATAAGAGCTTGCTTCAAAGAATCGAAGCGATTGGGCTTAAGTCCCCTCACGATTATCCCATTACCCATTACTCATAAAACTTCTCCAGCCCAGGCACTGGAGCTTTTACCTCCCCAGGATTAGAACCAAAAACCTCCTCGACTTATATAGATCTTGGCAGCAATCCTGGTACCATTTGAGCAGTAGATCACCTGGTACCAGTATTGCTGCCAAGATCTATATATGTCCATGAGGTCTTGAGTTCTAATCCTGGGGAGGTAAAAACTCCAGTGCCTGGGCTGGAGAAGTTCTATGAGTAATGGGTAATGGGATAACCGTGAGGGGACTTAAGCTTGATCGGGATAGCCCATGTGCATTACAAAAAAAATGAGGGCATAAGTCCCCCCACGGTTATCCCATTACCCATTACTCATAGAACTTCTCCAGCCCAGGCACTGGAGTTTTTACCTTCCCAAGATTAGAACCCAAGAGCTCATGGACATATATAGATCTTGGCAGCAATCCTGGTACCAGGTGATCTACTGCTCAAATGGTACCAGGATTGCTGCCAAGATCTATATAAGTCGAGGAGGTTTTTGGTTCTAATCCTGGGGAGGTAAAAGCTCCAGTGCCTGGGCTGGAGAAGTTTTATGAGTAATGGGTAATGGGATAATCGTGAGGGGACTTAAGCCCAATCGCTTCGATTCTTTGAAGCAAGCTCTTATTTCAGCGCTGATCTTGTCCATGCCTTCTGGGCCCGGAGATTTTGTATTGTATACCGATGTTTCAAAGCTCGGTCTAGGCGCAGTGTTGATGCAGCATGGGAAAGTAATAGCGTATGCTTCTTGTCAGTTGAAGATCCACGAGAAGAACTACCCTACTCATGATCTTGAGTTAGCTGATGTAGTATTTGCCTTGAAGATTTGGAGACATTATCTATACGGAGAGAAGTGTCAGATCTTTACCGACCACAAGAGCCTCAAGTACTTCTTTACACAGAAAGAGTTGAATATGCGTCAGAGGCGTTGGTTGGAGTTAGTCAAGGATTATGACGGTGACATTATCTACCATCCTGGTAAAGCTAATGTAGTAGCGGATGCTTTGAGCTGGAAAGTCGCAGTGATGGCTCATTTGATAGTTCAGAGGCCTCTTCAGAGTGAGATTCAGAGGTTTGATCTAGAGATTTATACTCAAGGTAGAGTTCCCCGTCTATCTACCTTGACGATTAAGTCTTCTTTATTAGACCGTATTCGCAGCGGTCAGTCATCTGATGAGCAGTTGGCGAAGTGAAGGCAGAGAGATGAGGTGAAGGGCAGTGTTTTGTACACAGTGAGTGATGGCATTGTTCGTTATCGAGATAGGATATGGGTTCCTAGCAGCGATTCTATTCGAGTGTCTGAGATAGACGTCGATCTACATCTAAGGCTCGTGAGATATAAATATCCCAGTATAAACAATGTATTAAATGCAATCATATAAAACATATATAAAAGCATAAACAAACATTAAAACATGTATCTAGTCTGACTACATGAATCAATGACTCGTGATCTAATCTTATCTTATCTCAAATCTAAGGATCCCAATCTAATTTAGACTTTGGTATGATGCATCGAGTGTCTGAGATAGACGTCGATCTACATCTAAGGCTCTTCGATACACCGTAAGTCTAGAGTCTTACGGTTCTGAGAAAGACTCGGCGGTTCTGCCCTAGCTAGGCTGATCTGCCCTAGACTCGGACTCTGACTCTGTTCTAAGTCACTATATTAACATATTGATCAGAAAATCTGCAAATATCAATGCAATAAAATAAAGTATGTGATTTAGGGAAACTCAATTCAAACCTAACTCGAGTTGTGCAATCCCGAATCAAACAGTGAAGGTTTTAAGTGGTTAGTCATGTCCTATCCGGTCTTGATGGTTTGGGGCTTGGGCCGAGGGATAGCACTTAATAGCCGGGTAGGATTTGAAGCGTTGCACATGCAGAAATTCCAGCAGCTCTTTTGGAACATCTCATGTTCTCAATCTTGATTTGAATGTTAACAAAACTTGTTTATTTGTTTCTAATGAGTTTACCTAAGTGGCAGAAACTAAAACTGATCAGACTTCGAACTGATCAGTTGTCAAGCTTAAACTGAAGCTATTCAGACGCAAACTGAAAGTGTCAACTGATCGATCGAATTGAACAAGTACAACTGAAGTATCAAGAGAAGTTCTGTAATAGCCTAGCCCGGTGTACGGTACGGTTTAAGTCTCATATGATTATTGATTATTTGATTAAGGTTTAGTTTAGTGTGATGTTAGAGTTGTGTTTATGGGTTATAGTATTGTTGGTTATCATTATTTGGGGTATTGTTGTTGCTCATTGATGGTGGTTGTTTTGTATCAGCGTTTCGGTTCGATTTTAATTGCATTAGATTTTGTCTTGGCCGAGAGGGGACCGCACCCGCGCTCTTGTGTTTCAGAATGTGATGGTTTTTCCCGTAGCTTCACTGCACCCGCGGTGTTTTAGGTACCGCACCCGCGGTAAGTTAAGGACCGCACCCGCGGTCGTCAATTCCAGATTTTTGGTTGGGAGGCCGTGAGCTTAGCGCACCCGCGGTGCAAGGGTTACCGCACCCGCGGTGATGAACTGTGAAGTCGTGTTTCGTGATTTTAAGTGCTTAAATGGATGAGTTGGATTACTTTCCCTCATTTCTTTTCCTCTCCATCTCGATTCCAACTCTTGGGAGACTAGGGTTTCTTCATTTTCTTCCTTTCTTTTCTTTAATTCAAGCTCTTAGTTTGTGATTGGTGTTGAGATCAAAGTTCTTCTTGGTTCTAGGAAGCTAAGGTAAGCTTTTGGTTTGATTATTCTTGGTGTTGGGGTGAGAGATGATATGGGTTTGTTGATTTTGTTGGTTTTATGGGTTAATTGACATGGGTTTTTGATTATTGGGTTATTGATGGTGTTATTTATGGGTTATTGTGTAGGATTGCTATCAAAGGATTAGAATCAAGAGAGATCAAGTGTAGTAAGTGGAATCTCATTTATTGTGCTCACATGATACTATATGTATTGTTTTTCAATGGTTTTAAGGTGTTATTCCCTTCATTCAATTCATGTTTATGTATTGATACAGTTGTTATGTAAATTGGAGGCATTTTATGTCTCAATTATTGAAAAGGGAATACAAGAGAAAAGAGTTTGCAAAGTGTTTGTTGAAATGCCAAAGAGAGAATTCAAATTGTTTTATTGGATTGATAGATTCATAGTCAGAGATTGCATGCAATTAGTTGATCAACGACCATAGGCTTATATCCCTCAGAGTTGTCGATTTATGTCGATGGGATATAGGTACAGAGACAGAGATACTATATAGATATCAATCCAATACAGAGAAAAGAGAAATACCATCTTATTGTTATGCTACGCTTTATTATCCACATTTCAGAGTTGATGGTATTTACGTTTTTAAAGCTATGATTTTCAGAGTATGCTATGTCCATTGCTATGTAAGAGTTCCACTTGCTGAGTTTTATACTCATTTCAGTTTATCCATGTGATGCAGATCAGAGCGACGGACCAGGACGTTGATTGTGGGCCGGAGTCATATGCATATAGAGAAGGAAGGAAGGAGTTATTTTGATGGCATTTTGGGCATGATCATAGGAATGATATTTTGTATTTTTGTTATATCATTGGAATGATCATGTATTTATTTTGGATTTAAAGGTTTTATGGAAATGTATTTTGAATCATTCCTCCCTTCAAGTAAAAATTTTAAATTCCGCTGCTATTTTATTTATTACGGGTCGAGGTGTCACATTTAGTGGTATCAGAGCACCGTTCTTCGGACCAATGCATATGACTTCGTCTACTTTCAACAGTCCGGGGTATGTCTTCTTCTACATCTATTCATTGTTATTTATTGATTTGTATTTTGTGAGCACATTGTAGAGTATGCCTCCTAAGAGGAAAGCCGTAGAGGGTGAGGATAGTTCTTCCTCTAGAGTTATCGATGAGTTCGGCAAGTTGTTGAAAGAGCAAGCCAAGGTCCATAGTGAGCAGATCCAGCAGTTGCTTCGTATGCAAGGTGATGCGAACATGGACGTCCCAAGGAAAGCATGGGATCCTTTGCAGTTGCCGGAGGGACCAATCACGAGGGGTCGACTAAAGAGATTCAAGGAGGCACTACAAGGAGTCATGAGCAAGCCTGAAGGGGTCGTGATGCATGGGAGTACGTTTGGAGGCCAACGGAATATCATTCAAGCATTGATGGAGCAGACCGAGTCTGGACGGACCTGCACACGGACCTGCACACGGGGTCCGTGTCTTGTACTTCATGAGATGAGCTATTCCAGTGCCTGCACGGACCTGAAGACGGACCCAGGCACGGGGTCCGTGCCCTATGTATTTGGCGAAGACAGTGCCTACACGGACGCGTACACGGAGGTGAGAACGGGGTCTGTGTCCCTTGTTTCCAATTGAAGATTATTTACAGTATGTACACGGACCCGGACACGGAGGTCTGCACGGGGTCCGTGTCTAGTGTTTTCTGCGCGATTTTATTTCCTTCTTTAGAGTTTTACTTTGTTAGGAAACTAGATTCTAGTAATCCTTTTTGATATGTAACATCTTGGACGAAATTTTAACACACAATACACATATTATTTTGAGTTTATCAAACTTGTGAGAATTTTCTCTCAACTTTTCAAGGCTTTAGCTTTGTTAAATCAAATCAAACTTATCAAAGTTTATAACTTTGTGGCGTTCTTCAATCGTGCTTGTGCGGGTTGTCGTAGGCGTCGTTCTTCGAAGGTTCATATCAAATTTCGATTGTTATCCTCGTGATTATTTGTTGCTAAACTTTTACAGTTTAGAGGTGAATAACACATCAATTACTTGATTCAAAATATCGGGAAAACACACGAGTCTTATTATCGTAATTAAATAGAGGGTGCGATTGCGTTTTAATCGTGTTTGCTATTTATTCGTACAAAGATTCACATCATTTGGTATCCGAGCTTTGGGTTTATTGAATTCAAGTAAGTATCTTGTTATTAAATTTCAGATCTGTGATATTCTTTAATTCCGCTTTCAGATCTGTTTGTTCTATCGTCTTCGTAAAAAAATTTCGTGAATCTGTGATTCTCGAAATTTGTTGGTGTCTTTTTTTTTGGGGATTTTCGAGTAGTACTTAGGCAAAAAAAAAATACAAAAAATACAAAAAATTCCGAAAATTCACCATTATTTCTTTTTGATATATTGTTCTATTCCCTTTAGAGAGTCATATTCAATTGTCTCTCACAGTCAAAAAAAAAAATATTCTCTATATTCGAATTTCTTGTCTACACAGTCCAAGTGAGTCGGTCGCATTTGTTCACAAGTTTGAACCTTGATTGTTTGATATACCCAGAATACAAAGCTTGAGCACTTCCAAGAGAGCTCTCAAAATTTGAGTGATACACTTGAGTGCGAGTGACTTTTCTTTGGAGTGAACGGTGAGTATTTGTTGTGAGCAAACAAAATTGTGAGAAAAGACGAGTGAATTTCTTTGGAGTGACCGTGAGCATTTGGGTGAGGATTATTTTATTTCTACTAACCTTTTCTTGCAGGTACAAATTGACATTAAATGGAGAGGGAGGTATGAGATAGTTCGAATTCGGGGTTGTCCAAGGCCCAACTAGATGCGTTGTTTGGGGATTTTAGTAGGGTGATGACGACCCAAATGGAGTCGTTGCATGAGAGGTTGGGTAAACTTGAGGTTAGTGTTAGTGGGGGTAAACCTAAGCTTAAGGATTTGGGTAGAGATGATGAGGAGTATGATTTGGGAGGAGGCGATGAGAGTCAAAATGAGAATTGGGGTAGGAATGGAAGAGATAGAGGATTTGGGAGAGGGAGAAGGGAAGCCATGCGGGGTAGATATGAGGAGACTAGGGAAGATGGTCACATGGGTAGCATTAAGATGAAAATTCCATCGTTCCATGGGAAATCTGACCCGGAGGCATACCTAGAGTGGGAAAAGAGGGTAGAGTTCGTATTTGAATGTCACCACTACTCCGAACAAAAGAAGGTGAGGTTGGCGGTGGTTGAATTCTTAGACTATGCTCTCATTTGGTGGGATCAATTAGTGACCACTAAAAGGAAGTATAATGAGAGACCCATTGAGTCTTGGGATGAGATGAAGAGGGTAATGAGGAAGAGGTTTGTGCCTAACCACTATTATAGGGAGATGTTTAAGAGGTTACAAACTTTGAGGCAAGGGTTGAAGAGTGTTGAGGACTAGTATAAGGAGATGGAAGTAGTCATGATTAGGACCAATGTTGAGGAAGATAATGAAGCAACTATGGCTCGTTTCCTTTGTGGTTTGAACAGGGAGATCCAAGATCAAGTGGAGCTTCGGCACTACTTAGATCTAGACGAGATGGTGCAAATGGCCATAAAGGTGGAGCAACAACTCAAGAGGCGAGGAGTTGGCCGCACCAATCAAACCGGAGGTGCATCATCTTCTTGGCGGTCAGGCGGAGTGAAGCGTGAGGAAAATAAAGTGGTGACCAAACCAAGATTTGACACTAAGCAAGAGGCACCTAAGCAAGGAGTCCAAGGTAAATCTGAAACTCCTTCTAATCGTTCTAGGGATGTTAGATGTTTTAGGTGTCAAGGGATGGGTCATATTTCTAGTGATTGTCCTAATAAGAGGGTGATGATATTGAATGATTATGGTGAGTATGAATCTCAAAGTGAGGGAGATGGCGAGGGTAGTGATGATGATATGCCTGCGTTGGAGGATCCCGATGAGGGATATGGGGCGGTTGTAGGAGAAGCGCTAGTGACTAGGCGAATCATGAGTGCCCAAGTCAAGAATGAGGAGGCTAGCCAAAGGGAGAATTTGTTCCATACTAGATGCTTTGTGAATGGTAAGGTTTGCAATGTAATCATAGATGGGGGAAGTTGCACTAATGTAGCTAGTGTTGAGATGGTGGAAAAATTGGGATTGCCTACAATAAAACATCATCAACCATATAGGCTTCAATGGTTGAATGATTGTGCGGAGGTGAAAGTAAATAGGCAAGTTCTAGTGTCCTTTTCTATTGGGAAGTATGTGGATGAGGTTTTGTGTGACATGGTGCCAATGCATGCTTGCCATATTTTGTTGGTAGGCCTTGGCAATTTGATAGGCACGTTACTCATGATGGGTTCAAAAATCGATACTCATTTGTTTTAAAGAAAGAATCCATTGTATTGCTTCCTTTGTCCCCAAAACAAGTATTGGAGGACCAATTGAAAAAGAAAAAGAGAGATGAGGCCGAAAAAAAGAGTGAATTAAAAAGTGAAATGGCCTTTGAAAACAAAAATGAAGTGGCTGAAAAAAAGAGTGATCAAAAGAGTGAGATAGCCATAAAAACAAAAAAAGACAGGAAAGAAAATGAGGGAAAAGAAAAGGAGAGGAAAGAGGCCAAAAAGAAATCATACATGGCCCAAAATGGTGAGTTGAAACAATTGTTGCACACACATGAACCACTTGTGTTAATTCTTTACAAGGAGATCCTCCTTAACACAAGTGATATAGCCGGATCCCTTCCGAGCATTATTGTTTCACTATTGCAGGAATTTGACGATGTATTTCCGGAGAAGCTACCTCAAGGCTTACCACCATTGAGGGGGATTGAGCACCAAATTGATTTGGTGCCCGGGAGTGCCTTGCCAAACCGGCCAGCTTATAGGAGCAATCCGGAGGAGACTAAGGAGCTGCAACGACAGGTAAGTGAGCTATTAGATAAAGGGTTTGTGCGTGAGTCCATGTCACCTTGTGCGGTGCCCGTTTTACTAGTCCCTAAGAAAGATGGCTCATGGCGTATGTGTGTGGATTGTAGGGCAATCAATAACATAACCATTAAGTATAGGCATCCCATACCTAGACTAGATGATATGTTAGATGAATTGCATGGGTCTTGCATTTTTAGTAAAATTGATTTGAGAAGTGGGTATCACCAAATTAGGATGAGAGAAGGTGATGAGTGGAAAACTGTTTTTAAAACTAAATATGGGTTGTATGAGTGGATGGTTATGCCTTTTGGCTTAACTAATGCACCTAGCACTTTTATGAGGTTGATGAATCATGTTTTGCGTGCACACATAGGAAAATTTGTTGTGGTCTATTTTGATGATATCCTAGTGTATAGTAAAAATCTAGAAGAGCATGTTAACCACTTGAAACTTGTGCTAATCACATTAAGGGCTGAAAATCTATACGCTAACTTGAAGAAATGTGATTTTTGTACTAGCAAACTTGTCTTCCTTGGTTTTGTGGTAAGTTCACAGGGTATACAAGTTGATGAAGACAAGGTAAGTGCTATTCGAGATTGGCCAACGCCTACTAATGTTGGTCAAGTTCGAAGTTTTCTTGGTCTTGCAAGCTTCTATAGGAGGTTTGTCAAGGATTTTAGCACATTGGCGGCACCGATGACGGCGGTGATCAAGAAAAACGTTCCATTCTATTGGGGCGAGGAGCAAGAGAAGTCCTTTAATCTCATTAAGCAAAAGTTGATTAATGCTCCTTTACTTGTGTTACCTGATTTTGCTAATACATTTGAAATTGAATGTGATGCTTCAGGTGTAGGTATTGGTGGCGTGTGGATGCAAGGAGGGAGGCCGGTGGCATACTTTTGTGAGAAGCTCAATGGGGCAGCGCTGAACTATCCCACGTTATGACAAGGAGTTCTAAGCACTTGTGAGGGCTCTTGAGACGTGGCAGCACTACTTGAGGCCTAAAGAGTTTGTGATTCATACGGATCATGAGTCTTTAAAGCACCTCAAGGGGCAACAAAATCTGAACAAGCGGCATGCTAAGTGGGTGGCCTTCATAGAGACATTCCCCTACATGATCAAGTATAAGCAAGGTAAGGAAAACATAGTGGCCGACGCACTATCACGGAGGTATGTACTTTTCTCTACTTTGGAATCTAAAATCTTGGGGTTTGAGCTTGTTAAAGAATTGTATGTGCTAGATGAGGATTTTAAGGATGTGTTTGAAACTTGTATGCATGGTCCACATGATAAATTCTACTTGCATAAGGGTTTCTTGTTTAGAGAAAATAGATTGTGCATCCCTAGATCATCTATTCGTGAATTACTTGTTAGGGAGGCACATGGGGGTGGCTTAATGGGACATTTTGGTGTGGCAAAAACTCTGAATGCTTTGCATGAACATTTCTATTGGCCACACATGAAACGTGATGTTGAGAGTATTTGTGAGAGGTGCGTAACTTGTAGACAAGCTAAGTCTAGGACACTACCACATGGATTATATACACCACTTCCCGTCCCTAGTGAACCTTGGGTTGATATCTCTATGGACTTTGTTTTGGGGTTACCTAGGACAAAGAAGGGGAGGGACTCTATATTTGTTGTTGTGGATAGGTTTTCTAAAATGGCATACTTTATTGCTTGTCACAAGACTGATGATGCATCTAACATTGCGGACTTGTTCTTTAGAGAAGTCGTTAGGCTGCATGGCATGCCTAGGACTATTGTGTCGGACCGTGATGTTAAATTCCAAAGTTACTTTTGGAAAACACTGTGGGCTAAACTTGGCACTAAATTACTGTTTTCTACGACCTCTCATCCTCAAACTGATGGTCAAACTGAGGTAGTTAATAGGACGTAGGAACTTTATTACGTGCTATTCTCAAGAAGAACTTAAAGAATTGTGAGAATTGCTTACCATTTGTTGAGTTTTCTTATAATCGTTGTGTGCATTCTACTACTAGCTATTCGTCATTTGAAATTGTATACGGTTTTAATCCTTTGACTCCGTTGGATTTGATGTCTTTACCTGTGAGTGAAAGGTTAAACATGGATGGCAAAAAGAAGGCTGAATTTGTTAGGGGGTTGCATGAAAAGGCCAAAGCCAATATTGAAAAGTGAAATGAGCAATATGCCAAGCAAGCTAACAAGGGGAAAAAGAAGGTGGTATTCGAGAAGGGTGATTGGGTGTGGCTACACTTGAGGAAGGAGAGGTTTCTGGAGAAGCGACGCTCAAAGCTATTACCTAGGGGCGATGGACCATTCCAAGTTCTTGAGAGGATCAATGACAACGCCTACAAACTCGACTTGCCAGGTGAGTACAACGTAAGTTCTACATTTAATGTTAGTGATTTGTCGTTGTTTGATGTAGGTGATGAGCAAGATTTGTGGACAAATCCTTTTCAAGAAGGGGAGGATGATGCGAACATGGACGTCCCAAGGAAAGCATGGGATCCTTTGCAGTTGCCGGAGGGACCAATCACGAGGGGTCGAGTAAAGAGATTCAAGGAGGCACTACAAGGAGTCATGAGCAAGCCTGAAGGGGTCGTGATGCATGGGAGTACAATTGGATTCCAACGGAATATCATTCAAGCATTGATGGAGCAGACCGAGTCTGGACGGACCTGCACACGGACCTGCACACGGGGTCCGTGTCTTGTACTTCATGAGATGAGCTATTCCAGTGCCTGCACGGACCTGAAGACGGACCCAAGCACGGGGTCCGTGCCCTATGTATTTGGCGAAGACAGTGCCTACACGGACACGTACACGGAGGTGAGCACGGGGTCCGTGTCCCTTGTTTCCAATTGAAGATTATTTACAGTATGTACACGGACCCGGACACGGAGGTCTGCACGTGGTCCGTGTCTAGTGTTTTCTGCGCGATTTTATTTCCTTCTTTAGAGTTTTACTTTGTTAGGAAACTAGATTCTAGTAATCCTTTTTGATATGTAAACATCTTGGACGAAATTTTAACACACAATACACATATTATTTTGAGTTTATCAAACTTGTGAGAATTTTCTCTCAACTTTTCAAGGCTTTAGCTTTGTTAAATCAAATCAAACTTATCAAAGTTTATAACTTTGTGGCGTTTGTCGATCGTGCTTGTGCGGGTTGTCGTAGGCGTCGTTCTTCGAAGGTTCGTATCAAATTTCGATTGTTATCCTCGTGATTATTTGTTGCTAAAGTTTTACAGTTTAGAGGTGAATAACACATCAATTACTTGATTCAAAAGATCGGGAAAACACACGAGTCTTATTATCGTAATTAAATAGAGGGTGCGATTGCGTTTTAATCGTGTTTGCTATTTATTCGTACAAAGATTCACATCACAAGGTGCAGGCCAAGGTAGAGGTCAGGGTAGAGGCCAAGTAGCTCAAGCAGTTGGTACCGATGGCATCTTTACTGCTTTCAAGAGGATGGATCCACCGGAGTTTGTAGGAAGCACTGATCCGTTAGTGGCCGTAGAGTGGATCAAGGCACTCGAGGCTATCTTTGATCATCTCAACTACGAGGACAAGGACAGAATCAGTTGTGCAGTGTTCATGTTAGTCAAAGTTGCACGTATTTGGTGGAATGCGACCAAGGTTAGTGTTGATCTACCGGCTTTGAAGTGGCAAGAGTTCACCGATCTTTTCTATGATAAGTATTTCCCAGATGCACTTCGAGCTAGGAAGGTGACTGAGTTCTTGGAGCTTCGACAGGGAGGCATGAATGTTGATGAATACATCTTGAAGTTCGAGGAGGGCTGTCTGTTTGCCCCGTATATTGATTCCAACGAAAAAGACAAAGGTGCTCATTTCATTCGAGGCCTTAGAGCAGAGATCCGGAGGGATATCAACATGTCGAAGGCTGTGACATTCAAGGAGATTGTGTCTAAGGCGTTGTTGGCTGAGCAAGACGAGAAAGACATCGCCAGGGAGAAACAGGCTAGACAGCAGGCCATTGCTCAGAGGGGTCAGGGTTCGAGTCAGCGAGGCAAGGATCGTTTCAAGGGGAAAGGCAAGATAGAGCCGAGTCCTAAACCACCGGCAGTTCCTTTTGATCCTGAGAAGCCTTTGTGTCCTAAGTGCAGCAGGCATCATCAGGGAGAGTGCAGATTTGGCACTCATACTTGTTATCGTTGTGGCACCGCAGGCCATATTGCCAAAGATTGTCCAAGAGGAGCAAGTAAAGAGAAGGTTCAGGGTCGCATCTTTATTATGACTAAGGAAGGTATAAACCATGATACTTCTGTGATCTCTAGCACTATTTTAATTTCAGGCAGAGTAGCTACGACATTGATTGATACAGGTGCTACTCATTCTTTTATGTCTGAATTGTTTTTGTGATCTTTGGGTATAGTTCCTTCTGTTCTTCCCCTCCAGTTCAATGTTGTTTTGCCTTCGGGAGATGTGTTGTGCCCGAAGTCTATTGTGTATGCATGCTCTGTTCAAATTGATGAGCGAGTGGTTTATGCCGACTTGATTGTTATCCCAATAGTTGCATTTGATATTATTCTTAGCATGGATGGGCTTTCGACTTATCGTGCAGTGATTGATTGCGTTGCTAAGACGGTGTCATTTGCAGATGATGGGAATAGTGAAGATATGCTCGCCAGTGCAGGTACTGTAGTGACCCGTTCCAGAATCACCTACTAGGCAAGAACTAAGCATGCAATTAACCTAATTAACAATAATCAGAGATAACAGCGGAAAAGTCAACAAAATAATGGTTATACAACCCAATCGAAGTCTAGAATAACTCAAAATAAAATATCCAATACAACCATATCGAATCAAAACAAAACCGATAAACTAAACCAACCAGCTACTCAACGTCCTCCTCCTGTTCCTCCTAAGCTGTCCAACCTGAGGCCTGCCCCGTGGGAATGGGGTGTCCAAGAATAAACAAAACCGAGGACGTGAGCGATAAGAACGCCCAGTACAAAAGTATGAGTATACAGACCTATATGAAATGCACATGCTATGATCATGATACCGGGGTAGTCAAGAAACAGGAGTCACAAAAGGATCTCAACAATGCTCAGTCTAGAGGCGCCAAGTGGATAGTGCCGCGCGGTACACCTCTGGGTCACTGCATCCACTACAAGACAGACGTGGACCTAAAATGTCCCGGACCACCGAAGCCCTCCCGACCCGTCGGCCACTGTGTACTCTCGGTGTCCATGCGTCCACAAGACAGGGCTGAGCGGCCCCAAGATATAGCTTATCTCGAAAGAGATACAGCTCAACAGTAAAGGCTATCTCGAAGAAGATACGGCTCAACATGAAATGCAACGTGCAGTAATAAACGTGACATAATAGCATGCATCATATGACATATATCAATGCACCACATAATCATGCAACACATATAAGAATGTATACTCAACCAGGATATCTCGGATAGTACTTTCGTACCTCTATCACAGCAATCCTAATTCACTGGAACAACCAGACAACAGGTCTAATCCAAGCCTATTCATCAAGTGAAAACCATCACTAAACTTATCTACCAGACTTAACTAGATAATCCTGAGATAAATACTGATAAAATTCCAAACCTTCGTCCGTCGCTAGCCCGCTGATGCCGCTAGCTCCCAACTAGAGCACAGCTCTGCTACAAGACCAGCAGCTCCCCGCTAGTGCCCAAATCTCGGAACAAGACTAGAACCTGTCAGAAACGACTGAAATGCTATGGAATTCTCTGAATTGGCGAGTCAAAAATGAGAAATCCGAGCACTATTTATAGGCCATGTTCGGATCGTCCGAACCCTCTTCGGAACGTCCGAACTCTTACGTGTCCATCGGCTCTTGACAGCTCATGATCGGATCCTCCGATCATACACTTCGGACCGTCCGAACATGCACGTGTCCAGCTGCTCTTGACACCTCATGATCGGATCCACCGAACCCACCTCGGACCTTCCGAACTCTTCGGTGCTTCCGAACTATCTTCGGTCCGTCCGATCATGACTCGGTCAAAATTACACATTAAACCTTCTTAATCACCATTACTCCGTTAATTATCCAATTTGGAATTCGGGCTACTACATTCTCCCCCCCTTAAAAAGATTTCGTCCTCGAAATCAGGCAAGAGAATAAAACACCATTGTAATACACTGCAAATATTCTTCATTACAACTGTATAACAATTACATCCCAGGCTGATCCTGGTTCAGCGCAAAAACCTGACCTTGGGCACGAGGTCGAAGATTCGAACTACCCACTGCCTGACCCTGTCTCCTCTGCTGAACAGTCGTCTGGGATCCAGAACCAGATCCTGCTCCACCTCGCAGCTGAGGACAATTCTTCTTGAGATGACCCATCTCTCCGCACTGAAAACAAGCTCCTGCTACTAATCGGCATTGCTCCGATGGATGGTTCTTCCCACAATGCGCACAAGAATCCTTCTTCTCACCAAAGCGAACAACACCGCTAGACCTTGATCCAGATCCAGAAGAAGAAGAACCAGATTTCTTGAAAGACTGAGGTCGAGGGCTCAAAACACTCGGAGGTCTAGAAGAAAGAATAGCCCTACCACGCTGGAGACTGATCTCTGCTTGACGACACCGGTTCACCAACCCATCGTACGAAGTAGGATTATCACAGACAGTGACTCGATCAAAGATCTCCTGGTTAAGGCCCTGGAGGAAATGATCATACTTGGCCTCAGAACTGCCACTGATATGAGGAGCGAAGGGTAACAACTCAAAGAATTTCTGCTGATACTCATCAACAGACATACTCCCCTGCTTAAGGTTCAGGAGCTCAATCGTCTTGGCCTGGCGAAGGGCTGGAGGAAAGTACAGCTGCATGAACGCTGCACGGAAATCGACCCAAGTCGCTCTACCCTGCGACTGAACTATCGGCGCAGAAGTTGATCGCCACCACCTGCGAGCACGGCCCTCGAGAAGAAAACTAAGGGTCTCCATCTTCTGCTCATCGGTGCACTGGAATGCGCGAAAACAACTCTCCATGCGCTCTAACCAATCCTCCGCATCATCGGGAGTCTCACCGCCAACTAAAGGCTTAGGTCCCATCTGCATGAAACGATGCATATCGAAACGCCTAGGACCATCCCGACGATGACGATGCTCACGATGACGTCTATGATCGTCCTGATCACCCCATCGACCTACACTCCCCTGACTACTCCCGTCACCAAAGTGGTCAGCCATCGCTACAACATAGAATGGGGAAACTAGTAAATTGGTCAACGGAAATCCCAAAACAGAAATCTATATCCCAAAATCGTATGCATGCTCTGATACCATAAATGTAGTGACCCGTTCCAGAATCACCTACTAGGCAAGAACTAAGCATGCAATTAACCTAATTAACAATAATCAGAGATAACAGCGGAAAAGTCAACAAAATAATGGTTATACAACCCAATCGAAGTCTAGAATAACTCAAAATAAAATATCCAATACAACCATATCGAATCAAAACAAAACCGATAAACTAAACCAACCAGCTACTCAACGTCCTCCTCCTGTTCCTCCTGAGCTGTCCAACCTGAGGCCTGCCCCGTGGGAATGGGGTGTCCAAGAATAAACAAAACCGAGGACGTGAGCGATAAGAACGCCCAGTACAAAAGTATGAGTATACAGACCTATATGAAATGCACATGCTATGATCATGATACCGGGGTAGTCAAGAAACAGGAGTCACAAAAGGATCTCAACAATGCTCAGTCTAGAGGCGCCAAGTGGATAGTGCCGCGCGGTACACCTCTGGGTCACTGCATCCACTACAAGACAGACGTGGACCTAAAATGTCCCGGACCACCGAAGCCCTCCCGACCCGTCGGCCACTGTGTACTCTCGGTGTCCATGCGTCCACAAGACAGGGCTGAGCGGCCCCAAGATATAGCTTATCTCGAAAGAGATACAGCTCAACAGTAAAGGCTATCTCGAAGAAGATACGGCTCAACATGAAATGCAACGTGCAGTAATAAACGTGACATAATAGCATGCATCATATGACATATATCAATGCACCACATAATCATGCAACACATATAAGAATGTATACTCAACCAGGATATCTCGGATAGTACTTTCGTACCTCTATCACAGCAATCCTAATTCACTGGAACAACCAGACAACAGGTCTAATCCAAGCCTATTCATCAAGTGAAAACCATCACTAAACTTATCTACCAGACTTAACTAGATAATCCTGAGATAAATACTGATAAAATTCCAAACCTTCGTCCGTCGCTAGCCCGCTGATGCCGCTAGCTCCCAACTAGAGCACAGCTCTGCTACAAGACCAGCAGCTCCCCGCTAGTGCCCAAATCTCGGAACAAGACTAGAACCTGTCAGAAACGACTGAAATGCTATGGAATTCTCTGAATTGGCGAGTCAAAAATGAGAAATCCGAGCACTATTTATAGGCCATGTTCGGATCGTCCGAACCCTCTTCGGAACGTCCGAACTCTTACGTGTCCATCGGCTCTTGACAGCTCATGATCGGATCCTCCGATCATACACTTCGGACCGTCCGAACATGCACGTGTCCAGCTGCTCTTGACACCTCATGATCGGATCCACCGAACCCACCTCGGACCTTCCGAACTCTTCGGTGCTTCCGAACTATCTTCGGTCCGTCCGATCATGACTCGGTCAAAATTACACATTAAACCTTCTTAATCACCATTACTCCGTTAATTATCCAATTTGGAATTCGGGCTACTACAGGTACTTTGCTGGTCCTTCCTTTTATTTCTTGTCTTGAGGCTGAGAAATTGATGTGTAGAGGATGTGATGGGTTTTTGGCTTCTATTGTGGATGTGGATAAGATTGTGAAATTGAATATTGATGATATTGATGTGGTGAGAGAGTTCTCTGATGTGTTTGAGGATGATGTTCCGGGTTTACCGTCGGACAGAGATGTGGAGTTTGTGATTGATCTAGTTCCAGGTACGGTTCCTATTTCCAAGGCTCCGTACAGAATGGCTCCTACAGAGATGAAGGAGTTGAAGACGCAGTTGCAGGATTTTTTGGATAAAGGTTTTATTCGACCGAGTTCTTCGCCTTGGGGAGCTCCGGTTCTTTTCATCAAGAAGAAAGACGGGTCGTTGCGTCTTTGCATTGATTACAGAGAGCTCAACAAAGTGATTATCAAGAATAAGTATCTGTTGCCACTGATAGATGATTTGTTTGATCAGCTGCAAGGGGCTACAGTGTTTTCGCAGATTGATCTGAGATCTGGCTATTATCAGTTGAAGGTTAGGGAGTCTGATATACCTAAGACAGTGTTCCGGACCAGGTACGGTCATTATGAATTTCTTGTGATGTCTTTTGGTTTGACTAATGCTCCTTCAGTCTTCATGGATCTGATGAACCGTGTGATCAAGCCGTATATGGATAGCTTCGTCATTGTTTTCATCGACGACATCTTGATCTATTCCAAGACCAGAGTGCTTCATGCAGAGCATCTCAGAGTTGTTCTTCAGTCGCTGAGAGAGAAGAGGCTGTATGCTAAGTTGAAGAAGTGTGAGTTCTGGTTGGAGCAGATTTCTTTCTTAGGCCATGTTGTTTCGAAGGATGGTTTAGCGGTTGATCCAGCCAAAATCGAGGCGATTCAGAAATGGCCTATCCCTACCACTGTATCTGAGGTACGCAGTTTCCTTGGTTTGGCGGGTTACTATCGTCGTTTTATTTCAGATTTTTCCAAGATTGCCCTGCCATTAACCAATCTTACGAGAAAAACTGTGAAGTTCGAGTGGTCCAATGATTGCCAGAGTGGATTTCAAGAGTTGAAAGATAAGTTGACGACAGCTCCTGTTCTTGCATTGCCCAGTGGTTCCGAGGACTTTGTTGTTTATACAGATGTATCGAAGAAGGGTCTTGGTGCAGTGCTGATACAGCGTGGAAAGGTCATAGCCTATGATTCTCGCCAGTTGAAGTAATATGAGAAGAATTATCCTACGCACGATTTGGAGCTGGCAGCTGTGGTTTTCACCCTGAAGATTTGGAGACATTATTTGTATGGCGAAAAGTGTGAAATTTTCATGGACCACAAGATTTTGAAGTATTTTTTCTCTCAGAAAGAGCTCAATATGCGACAAAGGAGGTGGTTAGAGCTTGTCAAAGATTATGATGTGACGATCAGTTACCACCCAGGGAAAGCGAATGTTGTAGCGGATGCTTTGAGCCGTAAATCGAGTTATTCTTTGAGTTCTTTGATTCAGAAGCCATTGTTGATGGACTTGCAGCGAGAGGAGATAGCTTTGGTGGTTCCGGGGACCATTGCCCGCTTTACAGCGTTGGTCATTCGGGCTACTTTGACGGACAGGATCCGTAGAGAGCAGGCCAGTGATGTTCAGTTGACAGAGATGAGAGCTAGAGCAGAGGAGAGAGGTAATTCAGAGTTTGGAGTGAATGGAGATGGTTTGACGACTTTCAGAGGCCGTATTTGTGTTCCTATTGGTGATGATATTCGGCGAGACATTTTGACTGAGGCTCATACCGCGCCATATTCGATACATCCAAGCACCACCAAGATGTATCAGGATCTTTGTAGACTCTACTGGTGGCCAGGTATGAAGAAAGATATTGCCATGTTTATTTCTCAGTGCCTAACTTTTCAGCAGGTGAAGATCGAGCACCAGAAACCTGCTGGGACATTTTTATGATCGCCGATTCCTCAATGGAAATGAGAGCATATTACGATGGACTTCGTGACTGGTCTTCCCAGGACGCAGAAAGGTTTTAATTCCATTTGGGTTATTGTTGATCGATTGACCAAGTCAGCGCATTTTCTCCCAGTCAAGACGACGTATTCCATGAATCAGTATGCCGAAGCGTACGTAGCAGAGATTGTTAGACTTCATGGTGTTCCTGTGTCGATCGTGTCTGATCGTGACTCCAGATTTACTTCAGAGTTTTGGAAGAGTTTGCACAGAGCTTTGGGTTCTCGGTTAGCATTTAGTACAGCTTATCACCCCCAGAGCAGCGGTCAATCAGAGAGAGTTATTCAGATTTTAGAGGATATGCTCAGAGCTTGTACTATCGATTATCCTGGTAGCTGGGATTCCAAATTGCCTCTTGTTGAGTTCACTTATAATAACAGTTACCAAGCGACGATTGGCATGGCACCGTATGAAGCACTTTATGGCAGGAAGTGTAGATCTCCCTTGTATTGGGATGAGATTGGTGAGAGGAAGATGTTGGGTCCAGAGTTGGTCCAGCAGACGGCTGATGTTGTTGCTGTTATTCGAGAGAGAATGAAGACAGTGCAGTCGAAACAGAAGAGCTATGCAGATGTGCGTCGCAGACCGTTGCAGTTTGAGGTTGGCGACCATGTGTTCTTGAAGATAGCACCTCTCAAGGGTGTGATGCGGTTTGGCAAGAAGGGCAAGTTGAGTCCGAGATTTATTGGTCCATTTGAGATCTTAGACAAAGTCGGTGATCGAGCTTACAAGTTAGCCCTACCGCCAGATCTTGACAGAGTTCACAATGTTTTTCATGTGTCAATGCTCAAGAAGTATATTGTGAATCCTTCCCATGTTCTTCGCCATGAGCCATTGGATTTGACGCCGAATTTGACTTACCCAGAGATTCCGGTCCAGATTCTGGATCGCAAAGTCAGAGTATGGAGGAACAAAGAGATTGGCATCGTTAAAGTCCTTCGAAGGAATCATTTGATCGAAGAGGCCACGTGGGAACCGGAGGATGAGATGAGAGAGAAGTATCCTGAGTTGTTCGTGCAGTGACGTCAATTTCGAGGACGAAATTCCCTTAAGGAGGGGAGATTGTAATAGCCTAGCCCGGTGTACGGTACGGTTTAAGTCTCGTATGATTATTGATTATTTGATTAAGGTTTAGTTTAGTGTGATGTTAGAGTTGTGTTTATGGGTTATAGTATTGTTGGTTATCATTATTTGTGGTATTGTTGTTGCTCATTGATGGTGGTTGTTTTGTATCAGCGTTTCGATTCGATTTTAGTTGCATTAGATTTTTTCTTGGCCGAGAGGGGACCGCACCCGCGCTCTTGGTAGCCACCGCACCCGCGCTCTTGTGTTTCAGAATGTGATGGTTTTTCCCGTAGCTTCACCGCACCCGCGGTGTTTTTGGTACCGCACCCGCGGTGTAAGCAGCGCATCCGCGGTAAGTTAAGGACCGCACCCGCGGTCGTCAATTCCAGGTTTTTGGTTGGGAGGCCGTGAGCTTAGCGCACCCGCGGTGCAAGGGTTACCGCACCCGCGGTGATGAACAGTGAAGTCATGTTTCGAGATTTTAAGTGCTTAAATGGATGAGTTGGCTTACTTTCCCTCATTTCTTTTCCTCTCCATCTCGATTCCAACTCTTGGGAGACTAGGGTTTCTTCATTTTCTTCCTTTCTTTTCTTTAATTCAAGCTCTTAGTTGGTGATGGGTGTCGAGATCAAAGTTCTTCTTGGTTCTAGGAAGCTAAGGTAAGCTTTTGGTTTGATTATTCTTGGTGTTGGGGTGAGAGATGATATTGGTTTGTTGATTTTGTTGGTTTTATGGGTTAATTGACATGGGTTTTTTTATTATTGGGTTATTGATGGTGTTATTTATGGGTTATTGTGTAGGATTGCTATCAAAGGATTAGAATCAAGAGATTGCAAGTGTAGTAAGTGGAATCTCATTTATTGTGCCCACATGATACTATATGTATTGTTTTTCAATGGTTTTAATGTGTTATTCCCTTCATTCGATTCATGTTTATGTATTGATACAGTTGTTATGTATATTGGAGGCATTTTATGTCTCAATTATTGAAAAGGGAATACAAGAGAAAAGAGTTTGCAAAGTGTTTGTTGAAATGCCAAAGAGAGAATTCAAATTGATTTATTGGATTGATAGATACATAGTCAGAGATTGCATGCAATTCGTTGATCAACGACCATAGGCTTATATCCCTCAGAGTTGTCGATTTATATCGATGGGATATAGGTACAGAGACAGAGATACTATATAGATATCAATCCAATACAGAGAAAAGAGAAATACCATCTTATTGTTATGCTATGCTTTATTATCCACATTTCAGAGTTGATGGTATTTACGTTTTTAAAGCTATGATTTTCAGAGTATGCTATGTCCATTGCTATGTAAAAGTTCCACTTGCTGAGTTTTATACTCATTTCAGTTTATTCATGTGATGCAGATCAGAGCGACGGAGGGCCGGAGTCATATGCATATAGAGAATAAAGGAAGGAGTTATTTTGATGTCATTTTGGGCATGATCATAGGAATGACATTTTGTATTTTTATTATATCATTTGAATGATCATGTATTTATTTTGGATTTAAAGGTTTTATGGAAATGTATTTTGAATCATACCTCCCTTCAAGTAAAAATTTTAAATTCCGCTGCTATTTTATTTATTACGGGTCGAGGTGTCACAAGTTCAACTGATTGTCCAGTTGATAGGTGGTTCAGCAAAAGTGTGGGGACCCAAACCTAATTCGTCTCCTTAATCATTATTAAGATTCAATAAAACAATTAAGAAATGTGGGAAATAAAAAAAAAAAATTCTTTAAAATGAACTTGCGGAAACGTAATGTACTCGGTCTGATATACATGTCAATATAAACGTACAAGTCTTGTAAAACATTTATTTATCTCAAACTAAAATACAGTCACTACATCAAGTACTGAAAATCAATCTACTCTAAGTCAGGATCTCCACGCTAATTCTGAATCTCTCATCCTCTTTCTGATCCTAATCCTGCCCCACATGTTGTCATACACACATACAAACAAGACAACAGCCGGATAAATCCGATGAGAAATACATCTCAGTATAAACAATGTATACATGCTATCAAATAAAAGCATATATAAAAGAATGCAAGACATATCAATAACATGTAACAAATCTGAAAAAGATGTATCGATACAAAGTTATAAACAAACTCTGGACTCATCATCTCAGACTCGACTCATCTCTAATCTGGGATCCCGATTCCTGGATATGGGCACATATATCGAATTTCAGCGATAGGAATGAATCAACTCTTAAGCGACATCGATATAAACCAAACATCCAGTGTCTTGGCGAATCAGCCGAAGACTTGGCACATCAGCCCCTGACTCAACACATGCTCTGCTATAAATTAATAGACTAAGCATATCAATCTCAAGAATTGCAAATATCAATGCAATAACCATTCAGTATGTGATTTAGGGAAACTCAAGTTATATCTAACTCGAGTTGTGCAATCCCGAATCAACATTGATTTATACCTTTCTTTAAATAAATCTGACTCTAACTAAGTCTCGGATTCAAAGCCTATCAATTTCAATCTGGCATTGACAATATCGAGGGTACAGTATCAATACATCACTCAAATGAATACTGGATATAATCAGAACTAAATCAAATTCTGTTTCAACGGCATAACGGCACAATCTCAATATACCCAGCAATACCAATCAACATATATCAATTCCCACAACTCATAATCAATAACAGTACAAATCTGATATCAAATCTCGATCCAATCAATTCAGAAAATCATAACAATTCTATACGATATCCGTCCTTCAATCCTGTTTCGATTATACAATGTCTAAAACATCAAGAACATAATATATGAATCATATATGAATCCTTCAATATCACAATTTCAAATGATATCAAAACGTAATAAAACTTACGTCCAATTGTAGCAGGTGTCGATAGGAACTTGGTACTGAAGTTGGATTGAAAATCGGACGAACAGATCTTTCATAAATCACAAATCTATGATTGAAAAGGCGTAAGGATTTCTGAGGCATCCTTCGTTTCCCTTTTCTGATGACACTGAAGGAATTGATATATTCTTTTCTACAGCTCGGGCGCCAGATGTTCTATCCAACATCTTGGCTTATAATGCAACGACGCCCGACGTCTTCATTTGAGTTCCTATAACCTCAATTCTGTCAATTAATCAACGTCTGATTACAGTAATTAAATCTCGGGCATTACATTTCTCCCCCCTAAGATCCGATTTCGTCCCCGAAATCACAGGCAATCAAATCAGATAACGAATCAGATACAAGAAGGATAGACATACAGAAGCTAAATAAAGAAACTCACATCCATAAAATAACTCAGGAAATCTCTGTCTCATGTCTGACTCAGTTTTCCACGTAGCTTCTTCAGTGCCATGACGACTCCACTGAACTTTCACCAGCGTAATAGTCCTCGTTCTGAGCTGTTTTTCCTTTCAATCGAGAATCTGGATCGGCTTTTAGAAGTAGCTCAGGGTCTCATCCAGTTCGGCCTCGCCTGGCTGAATAATATGTGAAGCATCAGGAATATACTTCCGCAATAATGATACATGAAGGACGTCATGTATTCCAGATAGAGAAGGCGGTAGGGCAAGTCGATAGGCACGATCTCCTATCTTCTCGAGAATCTCATAAGGACCGATATATCGTGGAGAAAACTTCCCCTTCTTGCCAAATCTGACAACTCCTCTGAAAGTTGAAATTTTCAAGAATACTCTTTCTCCTGCCTCAAATACCAACGGTCTACGTCGAACATTGTCATATTTGGCCTATCGATCCTAAGCTGTCTTCATTGTTTTCTGCATTAGCTTCAATTTCTCAGTCATATCTCTGATCATATCAGATCCAATCTCAAGAACCTCCGAGATATCATCCCAATAAAGAGGGGATCTGCATTTCTTACCGTACAACGCCTCAAATGATGTCATCTCAATACTCGTCTGATAGCTGTTGTTGTACGAGAACTCACAAAGTGGCAATGAATCCTGCCAATTAGTGCTAAAATCAAGCACTACAGCTCTAAGCATATCTTCCAGTGTCTGGATAGTCCTCTCTGACTGCCCATCGGTCTGTGGATGATATGCAGTACTCAGATGTAACTTTGTACCTAGAGCCTGTTGTAAACTCTGCCAGAAGTGCGAAGTAAACAGAGGATCACGGTCTGATACAATCGACTTCTGCACCCCATGCAATCCGACCACCTCTCTGACAAATATCTCTGCCATCTGGTCATGTCTGTACATCATCTTGTACGGAATAAAGTATGTTGATTTGGTCAATCTGTCAATCACGACCCAAATAGCATCACAACCTCGGGAGGAACGTGGTAGCTTTGTCAAGAAGTCCATGGAAATGTGATCCCATTTCCATTCAGAAATCGATAAACTCTGTAACAGTCATCCTGGTTTCTTTCTTTCCGCTTTCACCTGCTGGCAATTCAGACATTTGGCTACAAATTCAGCAATATCAGCTTCATCTGTTTCCACCAAAACTGTCTTTTCAAATCATTGTACATTTTTCTGCCACCAGGATGAATACTGAATTGACCGCTATGCGCTTTTGACAATATCTGTCGTTTCAAATCTGAAGCATCTGGCACAACCAGACGATTATTCACATACAGTACCCTGTCACGTACCTGATATTCTGATCGATGCCCTGCTCTGACCATCGATATTGACGTCTGAATATTCTGATCAACTTTCTGAGCCGTTTTAATTCTCAAAATCAGCTCTGATTCAACTTGAACAGTATATAGTCTCAACAGTCTACAATCTGTCTCAAATAGCAATCCAGACAAACAAGAATCTTCTATCAAATTCGAAACACCAATCATCGATAAGGATAAAGAACATACCTTACGACTCAGTGCATCAACCGCTGCATTCGATTTTCCTGGATAGTACTTGATTTCACAATCAAAGTCTTTTAGCAAATCAAGCCATCTACTTTGTCTCATATTCATCTCTGACTGTGAAAACAGATATTTCAGACTTTTATGATCAGAATATATCTCAAACTTCTCACCATATAGATAATATCGACATATCTTCAATGCAAAGACGATGGCTGCCAATTCAAGATCAGGAATTGGGTAGTGAGTCTCATGTGGCTTCAACTGTCTCGAAGCATAAGCGATAACATGTCCTCGCTGCATCAGAACACAACCCAACCCTCTTTGAGAAGCATCACAATAAACAACAAAGTCACCATTACCTGATGGAATAGTCAAGATCGGAGCACTGGTCAGTCTCTTCTTCAACTCAAGAAAACTAGACTCACAGTCTTCTGACCACACAAATGGAGCATTCTTCTGAGTCAACTGCGTAATAGGCTTAGCAATACTGGAGAATTCTTTAATAAATCGACGATAATATCCTGCTAAACCCATAAAACTGCGTATCTCTGGTACAGATGTCGGTCTAGGCCAACTGATCACGGCTTCAACCTTACTGGGATCAACAGAAATACCGTCTCAGGCTATACTATGCCGCAGAAATACAACATGTCTCAACCAGAATTCACATTTCGACAGTTTTGCGTATAATTTCTCAGCCCTCAAAATTCGCAACACAGTTCTCAGATGTTAAGCATGCTCAATCATATTCTTTGAATAAATCAGTATATCATCAATAAATATAATCAAGAAATTATCGATATATTTTTTAAAGACACGGTTCATCGGACCCATAAACACAGCTGGAGCATTTGTTAAACCAAACGGCATGACAATAAACTCATAATGTCCATACCTGGTTCTGAACGCTGTCTTCGAGATATCAGAATCTCTGACTCTCAGCTGATGATATCCAGATCTCAGATCGATCTTGGAATATAAAGAATAACCCTGCAACTGATCAAATAAGTCATCAATACGAGGCAAGGGATATTTATTCTTTACCGTCGCCTTGTTCAGTTGTCGGTAGTCAATACAGAGTCGCATCGAACCGTCTTTCTTTCTCACAAACAATACTGGAGCACCCCAAGGAGAAACACTTGGTCTAATGTATCCCTTGGCCAGTAAATCTTTGAACTGATCTTTCAATTCTTTCAACTCAATCGGTGCCATTTTGTACGGAGCTCTAGAAATCGGAACTGTACCTGGCATCAATTCAATGTTGAAGTATATCTCTCGAATCAGAGGCAAACCCGGAATCTCATCTGGGAAGACATCAGCAAACTCGCATACCACTGGCAAATCAGCCAATGATGGACTCGATTTTAGTAAATCAATTGAATAGACAAGGAATCCCTCCGCTCCTTTCTACAACAATCGAATCATAGAAAATACGAATATCAAAGGAATTCTAGATCTAGAACCCTTACCGTAGAATTTCCACTCATCAGCCATATCCGGCCTGAATCTCACAATCTTGTGGAAACAATCAACGGTAGCTCTATACTATCGATACCGATAATACAGTCAAAATTAGGCAACCCAAGCACAATACAATCTAACTCAATCTCATGCCAATCATATTGTATCATACAATGTTTCGCAGAATTCAATGATATCAAACCTGTCCCCAAAGGTGAAGAGACAGACACTACAGATGATAATGACTCAACAGGCAATGCATAACTCAATGCAAATCTCTTAGAAATAAATGTATGAGAAGCACCCGTATCAATCAATACATAATCAGGATAACCACATAAAGAACAATTACCTGCAACAACATCATCTGGTGCTTCTTGAGCCTGCTCTTCTATCAAAGCAAATACTCTGGCCTGCTGTCTAGGAGGCTGGCTAACTGTCTGGCTTCCTCCTTGCCTCTGCTGTGACTGAGCTAGCACTGGCTGGAACGAATGAACAGCAGCTGATCGTCTATCAATCTGTGCTGCTGATCCCAATGATTCGGCTCCCTGGGATCTTTGGGAACCCCGCTGTGGACATACTCTGGCAAAATGTCCCTGCTGTCTGCAGATGTGGCCACTACCAAACACTCCTTGGCATTGCTCTGTGGGATGTCTCCCTCCGCAAGTTCTGCAGTAAGCTCCGGTATAACTCTGTTTGGATCCACTGGAGCTAGAAGAACTGCTGCCAAAATTCTTAAACTGCTTTCCTCTAGCTTTCAACTGATCTTTCTTCCCACTACTACTACCACTCTCAAATCTGGAGGCGGTTGATGGAATTGAGTAGTAAATGACTACTGTGGTCTCGGTGCTGGAGCGACATACGCAGCTCCTTTCTGTCTCATCAGGCCCGCTTTAGCTCTCTTTGCTCTGTTCAGGGCATCTACAAAGTTATTCGGTCGTCCTGTGTTCACCAATGTAAATATTTCAGGATTCAATCCATTGATGAACTGGTCAGCAACAGCCTCTTCATTCACGGCAACATGTGGAGCAAATCGTAGCAAAGTAGAGAACTTGGCCACTTACTCTTCAATGTTCAGCCGACCCTATCTCAGATTTGCAAACTCTGCACCCTTGTCCTTCTTGTACGACACTGGAAAGAATCTCTAATAGAATTCAGTTTTAAAGACACTCCAAGTGATATTCGTACCTCGATGTTCCAATGCTCTCTTTGTTGTAATCCACCATTTCTTTGCAACGTCATGCAACTGGTGCCCTATCATTCTGACTCGACGCTAATCACTGTAATTCAAGGAATCAAACAGCATCTCAATGTCATCTAGCCAACACTCACAGTCAACTGAAGTCTCAGTACACTTCAGAGTCGGAGGTTTGAACGATTGAAACCTCTTCAGTAACGTTTCCATCGGATTTGCTGTCAGATCCAACAGATTAGCAGAAGTACTACCCTGTTCTGGGATTCTTCGATGAGGCATATCTGAATATCAAATGGATTTGTAACCCAATACAACAAACATGTTTCAGTTAGTCCCCCCTCCGATACCACCTGCTGTGGGGACCCAAAACTAATTCGTCTTCTTAATCATTATTAAGATTCAATAAAACAATTAAGAAAGTGGGACATAAATTTTTTATCTTTAAAATGCACGTGCGAAAACGTAATGTACTCGGTATGATATACATGTCAATATAAACGAACAAGTCTTGTACAACATTTATTTGTCTCAAACTAAAATACGGTCACTATATCAAGTACTAAAAATCAATCTACTCTAAGTCCGGATCTCCACGCTAATTCTGAATCTCTCATCCTCTTCCTGATCCTAATCATGCCCCACCTGTTGTCATGTACACATACAAACAAGACAACAGCCGGATAACTCCGATGAGAAATACATCTCAGTATAAACAATGTATACATGCAATCAAATAAAAGCATATATAAAAGCATGCAACACATATCAATAGCATGTAAAAAATCTGAAAAACATGTATCCATATAAAGCTATAAACAAACTCTGGACTCGTCATCTCAGACTCGACTCATCTCTAATCTAGAGATCCCGTTTCTTGGATATGGGCATATATATCGAATTTCAGTGATAGGAATGAATCAACTCCTAAGCGACATCGATATAAACCAAACATCCAACGTCTTGGCGAATAAGCCGAAGACTTGGCACATCAGCCAATAACTAGGCACATCAGCCCCTGACTCAACACATGCTCTGCTATAAATCAATAGACTAAGCATATCAATCTCAAGAATTGCAAATATCAATGCAATAACCATTCAGTATGTGATTTAGGGAAACTCAAGTTATATCTAACTCGAGTTGTGCAATCCCGAATCAACATTGATTTATACCTTTCTTTCTATAAATATGACTCCGTCGAAGTCTCGGATTCAAAGCCTGTTAATTTCAATCTGGAAATGACAATATCGAGGGTACAATATTAATACACCACTCAAATCAATACTGGATATAATCAGAACTAAATCAAATTCTGCTTCAACGGCATAAAGGCACAATCTCAATATACCCAGCAATACCAATCAACAGATATCAATTCCCACAACTCATAATCAATAACAGTACAAATCAGATAACAAATCTCAATCCAATCAATTCAGAAAATCATAACAATTCTATACGATATATAACGGCCCGAAAATTCATGTTTGAAAATTTGCGGAAAAATTAAAATTTTCTTTTTAATATAATCAAAATTGCCTCATTCACGAATTAAATTGATAAATCAAGTGTAATGTTCAAAATTTGCAGCGGAAGAAATTATTTAAAGTAATCCAACACTGATAAAATGTTTGAGCATAAAAAAAATGGTAAGTGCAGTAAATGAGGTCCTCGGGTTCCACTACTGCTGACCCAAGCTAGCTCACTGGTCCCCGCCCTCGGCCCCGACATCATCAGTACCTACAAGTCTAGTGAGCCTAAAGACTCAGTATGCATATATCGTAAATAACGAGTAAATAATATAGTAAAATTTGCATGGGAGTAAAAATATCATGTCATGAGGCATAATGTGAAAATAACTTATAACAAGCAATTATAATACGTGCATAACTGAACTGAAAATCATAGTGAAAATGTTTGCTCTTTGGAGCCCTGTAATAAAATAGCATATCATATATTTTCTGTTGAGATTATGATCTACGCATGTGGCCCCTGAACTGAACTGAACTGACCGGTAACTGGCGACCGGGTTTATAATGTTTGTCTGATCAGACTAATACCACAGTATACTGGGTCAAACTGAACTGAACTGACCGGTAACTGGCGACCGGATGAAGTAATAATCCCATGATAGTAAAGTGGCCACAAGCAATATCGCATAAATCTCAAAATGAATATTTTGCACGTGATATAATTAAATAACATCATTAAATATGAATAATTTCGATCTTCTTGCATTAAAATCATGTACTTGCGATATTTAAAATACCTATATGGCTTGATTGAAGAGTGAAAGAAGATATAAACATGCCTTGGTTTGTTTTGACAGAAAACAAACGAAATAACGACGCGGCGTGGCGGAGACGGAGTGCTCTTCACTTTCTCACTTTTTCTCTCTTAAATCCTTTAAACCAAGCATGCACCATAATTATTATAATAGCGTAAAAATCATAAACGTGATGCATGAACATTTAAAAATATCATGATTTGTGCTCAGGGCGCTACCAGGACCAAAATCTCACCCCGGGTGCAAAATGACCATTTTGCCCCTGGAAACCCAAAAATTATCGTTTCAACCCTGGACCTCTAAAATTGACCCGAAGCTTACCAAACTCCTTAAAATGTCCCAAAACATTTTTAAAAGCAATCCTAGACGTAAACTCGAGCCAAAATCAAAACTTAACCGATTCGTTTCAAAACCTGGACCGGGGCCCCGGTTTAAATCCGAATCGACTCGAACTCTACCAAATTTTCTCTCATCCTTTCATCATATCTTAACACACTTAATATGTCCTAAATCAACATCATTAGGCCCTCCAAACCACGGCTGAAATTTCCAGATTTGCTCCAAATCAATCGGCCCTATTCTCACTTGCCACCTCATGTGCACCTATCTCTTTAAAACTCACACCACAAGCTACCCCTTCGCTTCAGCAATAACCCAGCCCACCTGGGACTTAGATTAGACCCCAAACCACCTAATCGAAACAAGCTTTCAACCCCATGCACGCATCTAACTCCCAAAAACCATGACATCACTCCAAACCCCTTACCGAAACCAATTCACTCATGACTCTCCTCACGGCTTCTAGGAAAAGACCAACGGCGCCCTTACTTTTCCAGACCATGGTTCAGACCCAGCAGGGTCTATCCATGATCTAGAATCACCACTGCACCACCAACCCGAGCCTATCCCTCGCTCTGAAACAAGGCACCGTGAACTCCACTCCTCTACATCCTTCGGCCCATCGCTGCACCCACTAGAATCTTACACCAGCCTCTTGACACCACATACCAGCTCTAAGCTGTCCCTTAGCATCAATATAACAGCTACCCTATGCACAAATTTCAGAGACCGTGAGCAACAACACAAAAGAATGAAGGATATAAAAAATGTTCGAAAGTTCCCTTCCCTGCGGTTGGACCGTATCATACATACACAGAAAAATATACATATATATTACGTGAATGATGCAGCAAAATGGGGTACAAAACATTCCTGAAACGATGCACAAACACGAGGGACTCGAGGTGGGAGCCGGAGGGAGTTTCTTAGCAAGAACAAGCCAAAACCGTGCCTTCAGCTGGTGATTCTCTCTGAAACCGAGGGCACTAAAATCAGAATGGGGTGTCGGCTGATGGAGAGGGGATTAGGTTTAGGTTAAGGGTTAATATATAATAATTAAATTGTTAAACAAATAATTAATGGGCCTAATATGAAAATTAAGGGTTTGAAAAGGGTTAAAAGCCCAACAAGCTTAAAAATATGCTCGTTAAATCCAAACGCACTACCGAAAAATATTTCGCGTTAGACATATTTTTAAAATATTAGCCGAACCCTTAAAAAGTCCCCCGATTCGATAAAATTATCGTACCGCTAAAAAATAAAATTATGCGGCTAAAATACCCAATAAAATCCCATTTCCGAAAAATACACTTAAAAACACTTTAAATAAATTTATAAAATAGATCAGGTAATAAAATAATTTTCCTGAAAATTCTCCGGTCTCCGATCTTCGATCGAATGCAACTTAAAAATCTTACTGCACGAACTTTTAAAATTTAATGAAACAAATCCTATCATGCATGAATTATGCCTAAAATGCATAAAAATAATTAAACATAAATTAATGAAATAAACATGAATTTAATGCTTTAAAAACAATTAAATAAAATACCAAAGAAGTTTAATTACTTGCATGCATGCCAACTTTTTAAAATTATATTTACTAACATGCTAAATTACCACTTCTTAAATAAGTCTTTATTAACTTATCTCAATACTCCATCTCTAGTCCGGTCTCACTTATTTAACTGAAAAGATAACAATTAAACTACTGCGTAAAATAAATAAATTTAAAGAAAAGAATTTAAATACTCATACAATAAAAATCATTTTAATTTAAATACTAGAAATTATGCATGGCTTATATGTAGTCTGATTTACGGGTTCTACAACCCTTCCCCCCTTAAAAGAAATTTCGTCACCGAAATTCGCTTATCCTTGATAAACAAAAAGTTTAGACTCTTAATTCTAGAATCCTAATAATCCACGCTTCCGATGCGCTACCTTGATAAGTTAAATATTACTGTCCTTACGTCTCCTCAATCCTAAATAAATTTGTCTACCAAATTCCTCGTTTGTGAATCGCAACTTAAATCAACTTATGGTGACTTAGTTCTATTCAACTATAGCCCCGAATTTTGACTTATCCCGCAATTCCTCATACTAGAGATGGATGTCTAAATTTAACGTGTCTTACTTTCCTTATAATATACCCAAGATGTTCGTTGACCTATTATATTCCAATATTGAATTCTTAACAGCATCCCTTCTTAACTTTATTGAACTCAAGATATGTTAAAGCTTCAAACTCACGTATTGGCATTCATGCAGTTCGACTTAGGAAATCTTAGTAAAGCACTTAAAAGTTAACTTATCTCACCCCATAATAATATTAGACTAAGATCCTTGAATCGAATCTTTATCTTACGGCACTAAACTTACGTAACTTATTATTTACAAGTGCATCCCGGATGTGAAATTGTGGTAAATCTTAAACCTCGAATAACGTTAATCCATAAAAACTCAATTATACAACATCGACCTTCTACCTTAATAATAACACTTCTCGCATCAATTACCTGCTCAAACTATCCTCTTCCTAATTACAATCTAGCTGAGGCCTAGGACTCTGAACTTCCTCATTGGACAAGTGTCGCATTCTTATGTATCCTTAATGCTTACTTTAATAAATCAATTTCACTTATAACCCATAGACCTCTAGAATCCCCATATCAAGCTTTTAGATTCCTTACTTGATAAAAAAATCTTAATATTCATCAATTGATGACTTATATTGAACACAACTAATTCCCTTTTGTTTTTATTTCACTCAAAATTTCCGTATGAACAAATATCCCATAAATTTGAAATTCAAACTTACCTAATCCAAATAGCTTTGAATAAAATAATTCCAATACACATATCTGTTTAGTCCCTAGTTTGTTAATGACTTCCAAAATTTCTCAAGACAAGGTGTCCACCTCACCTCTTACGTGCGCCTACCAATTAAGCTAACCATCATCGTACCCAACTTCCCATAAAAAAAAAAACTTAAATTCTCCCAAGGTATAATCTTAACTGTTAAGATCATGACTAAAACTTGTGACACATAAACTTATGTTCCCAAAAAATTTACTAACTCAATGTTTATTCTTATAACTTAACTAATCGATCAAATTTACCATAAATCGTCATCACTTTAAATTCTTAATTTTCCACAACATTATTTTACTAACGCTTAAATTTTCACGCCTAAGATTGATTCATCCTACAATGTCCTTGGTTACCATTCATTATAACATTATAACTCAAATATCTAAATATTCTATATTTCCTTCGAGCCTAAATAACCGAAAATTCCTACCATTTAAACAGTTCAATTCTCACTTACTACTAAATAAGTTCTCAAATTTCTTAAAATTGTAAACTTAGTTCTTACTTTCCTCGAATATCATCCAATTTTTCCCTAAATCTCGAAATTCCACAATTACCCATTAGTCCTCAGTATTCCCAATTTCATTTTATAGATTTCCCGCATCATAAGGTTCAATAGCCTTAAGTTTATTAACCCAAAATTAATTCCCATAACACGTCTTACATTTCTATAAATACTTAAAATTCCAATTCCTCAAAAGTTCGCATTTAATCCTTAAAATTTTGAAACATGAAATCTAGCCCTTACAGTTCTCCAAATTTACATTTTGGCCCTACAACTCTTCGAAATTTGCATCATTGTCCCCATAAAATTTTCCATCTTTACCTCATTAAACTTTTAGATTCTCGAAATCGAAATTTAATCCCAAAATTTGGTAAATTCGAAAATAGTCCCTCAGAATTTTATTTTTGAACCTAGGTCCTCAAATCATTGGTTATTACAATTAGGTTCTTAAAATTCTCAATTCCTGTAATTCAATCCTTAAATCCAACTATGTAGAGCATGCATCCTAAATAAATTCTCATAATTAATCTTATGTTTCCATAGATACTTAAATTCCTCAAATTATACATTTATAATCCTAAAGATTGTCGTAGACTTCGAATCGCTATTGCTTATATGAAATCCTCAAAAATTTACTCGACTAGCAACCAGAAACCATTAATAATTTCTTAGAAATTCTACAAGTCTCAAAAGCATTCATATTTTTCAAGATTAACTTATAACCCATAAGAAGGACATCAACACTACTGACCTAAAAATTAATATAGTCAAATCATTTTCAACCTCTCCTAAAGCTCAATATTCGAATTCTTAGACATGTCCAATTCCAAACGTATCCAACATGCATAATTCCATAATTTATTTATAAATTTAAATATACACTGAACAATTAAAATCTGAACGTAAAATATTTCATGGAAACACGGTGTTTAAAATAATTCATGCTTTAAATAAAATGCGTAAATGTAACCTTACAAACCGAAGGCGTGACTTCGTGAGCTTCTCGAGGTCAGTAGTAGTGCAACCCTTTACAGAATCATTGCTCTGATACAAGCCATAATGGCCCGAAAATTCATGTTTGAAAATTTGCGGAAAAATTAAAATTTTCTTTTTAATATAATCAAAATTGCCTCATTCACGAATTAAATTGATAAATCAAGTTTAATGTTCGAAATTTGCAGCGGAAGAAATTATTTAAAGTAATCCAACACTGATAAAATGTTTGAGCATAAAAAAAATGGCAAGTGCAGTAAATGAGGTCCTCGGGTTCCACTACTGCTGACCCAAGCTATCTCACTGGTCCCCGCCCTCGGCCCCGACATGATCAGTACCTACAACAATCAAATCTAGTGAGCCTAAAGACTCAGCATGCATATATCGTAAATAACGAGTAAATAATATAGTAAAATTTGCATGGGAGTAAAAATATTATGTCATGAGGCATAATGTGAAAATAACTTATCATGAACAATTATAATACGTGCATAACTGAACTGAAAATCATAGTGAAAATGTTTGCTCCTTGGAGCCCTGTAATAAAATAGCATGTAATAAACTTTCTGTTGAGATTATGTTCTACGCAAGTGGCCCCTGAACTGAACTGAACTGACCGGTAACTGGCGACCGGGGTTAGTAATGTTTGTCTGATCAGACTAATGCCACAGTATACTGGGTGAAACTGAACTGAACTGACCGGTAACTGGCGACCGAATGAAGTAATAATCCCATGATAGTAAAGTGGCCACAAGCAATATCACATAAATCTCAAAATAAATATTTTGCAAGTGATATAATTAAATAACATCATTAAATATGAACAATTTCGATCTTCTTGCATTAAAATCATGTACTTGCGATATTTAAAAATACCTATATGGCTTGATTGAAGAGTGAAAGAAGATATAAACATGCCTTGGTTTGTTTTAACAGAAAACAAACGAAATAACGACGCGGCGCGGCGGAGACGGAGTGCTCTTCACTTTCTCACTTTTTCTCTCTTAAATCCTTTAAACCAAGCATGCACCATAATTATTATAATAGCGTAAAAATCGTAAACGTGATGCATGAACATTTAAAAATATCATGATTTGTGCTCAGGGCACTGCCAGGACCAAAATCTCACCCAGGGTGCAAAATGACCATTATGCCCCTGGAAACCCAAAAATTATCGTTTCAACCCTGGACCTCTAAAATTGACCCGAAGCTTACCAAACTCCTTAAAATGTCCCAAAACATTTTTAAAAGCAATCCTAGATGTAAACGCGAGCCAAAATCAAAACTTAACCGATTCGTTTCAAAACCTGGACCGGGGCCCCGGTTTAATTCCGAATCGACTCGAACTCTACCAAATTTTCTATCATCCTTTCCTCATATCTTAACACACTTAATATGTCCTAAATGAACATCATTAGGCCCTCCAAACCACGGCTGAAATTTCCAGATTTGCTCCAAATCAATTGGCCCTATTCTCACTTGCCACCTCATGTGCACTTATCTCTTTAAAACTCACACCACAAGCTACCCCTTCGCTTCAGCCATAACCCAGCCCACCTAGGACTTAGATTAGACCCCAAACCACCTAATCGAAACAAGCTTTCAACCCCATGCACGCATCTAACTCCCAAAAACCATGACATCACTCCAAACCCCTTACCGAAACCAATTAACTCATGACTCCCCTCACGGCTTCTAGGACAAGACCAGCGGCGCCCTTACTTTTCCAGACCATGGTTTAGACCCAGCAGGGTCTATCCATGATCTAGAATCACCAGTGCACCACCAATCCGAGCCTATCCCTCGCTCTGAAACAGGGCACCGTGAACTCCACTCCTCTACATCCTTCGGCCCATCGATGCACCCTCTAGAATCTTACACCAGCCTCTTGACACCACATACAAGCTCTAAGTTGTCCCTTAGCATCAATATAACAGCAACCCTTTGCACAAATTTCAGAGACCGTGAGCAACAACACAAAAGAATGAAGGATATCAAAAATGTTCGAAAGTTCCCTTCCCTGCGGTTGGACCGTATCATACACACACAGAAAAATATACATATATATTACGTGAATGATGCAGCAAAAGGGGGTACAAAACATGCCTGAAACGATGCACAAACACGAGGGACTCGAGGTGGGAGCCGGAGGGAGTTTCTTAGCAAGAACAAGACAAAATAGTGCCTTCATCTGGTGATTCTCTCTGAAACCGAGGGCACTAAAATCAGAATGGGGTGTCGGCTGATGGGAAGGGGATTAGGTTTAGGTTAATGGGTTAATATATAATAATTAAATGGTTAAACAAATAATTAATGGGCCTAATATGAAAATTAAGGGTTCGAAAAGGGTTATAAGCCCAACAAGCTTAAAAATATGCTCGTTAAATCCAAACGCACTACCGAAAAATATTTCGCGTTAGAAAGATTTTGAAAATATTAGCTGAACCCTTTAAAAGTCCCCCGATTCGATAAAATTATCGTACCGCTAAAAAATAAAATTTTGCGGGTAAAATACCCAATAAAATCCCATTTCCCAAAAATACACTTAAAAACACTTTAAATAAATTTATAAAATAGATCAGGTAATAAAATAATTTTCCTGAAAATTCTCCGGTCTCCGATCTTCGATCGAATGCAACTTAAAAATCTTAATGCACGAACCTTTAAAATTTCATGAAACAAATCCTATCATGAATGAATTATGCCTAAAATGCATAAAAATAATTAAACATAAATTAATGTAATAAACATGCATTTAATGCTTAAAAAACAATTAAATAAAATACCAAATAAGTTTAATTACTTGCATGCATGTCAACTTTTTAAAAATGTATTTACTAACATGCTAAATTACCACTTCTTAAATAAGTCTTTATTAACTTATCTTAATACTCCATCTCCAGTCCGGCCTCACTTATTTAACTGAAAAGATAACAATTAAACTACTGCGTAAAATAAATAAATTTAAAGAAAAGAATTTAAATACTCATACAATAAAAATCATTTTAATTTAAAAACTAGAAATTATGCATGGCTTATACGTAGTCTAATTTACGAGTTCTACACGATATCCATTCTTCAATCCGGTCTCGATTATACGATTTTTAATACATCAAGAATATCATATAAAAATCATATCTGATTCCTTCAATATCACAATTTATATATATATATATATATATATATATATATATATATATATATATATATATAATATATATATATATATATATATATATATATATATATATATATATATATATATATATCAAGTTGCATGTTAGAGATACGTGTCTCTTTCTTCAAACATTTCTGTCGGCGCTCGGGCGGTTATAATTTACCGCTCGGGCACGGAACCTTCTGTCCGAGCACATTTTTTTTAACACTGGTGCTCGGGCGGCCAAAAACTACCGCTCGGGCGCCAGACATTCTATCCAAATATCAAACTTATGGTGTATTGGCACTCGGGCGGTTCTTTTCTACCGCTCTAGCGCCATATGTTCTGTCCAACATCTTGGCTTATAATGCAACGACGCCCGGCTTCTTCATTTGAGTTCCTATAACCTCAATTATGTCAATTATTCAACGTCTGATTATAGTAATTAAATCTCGGGCATTACAAGAATACCTTCAGAAGCCCGGCCAACTGATGAAGTGTTCAACTAATGAAGAGCCCAACTGACCAGTTCAACTGATTCAGTGAAATCAATTTAGCTAACGAGTCAACTGATTTCACTTCACCAGTTCAAGACCAGTTCAAAACATTAGTTAGGAGCAAACCAGTTTACAAATACGACAAGCTTAATCCGGCTGTGCACAAAGGTACAAAATCTATTGTACGATCAAGGTACAATAAAAGACGTTGCAACAGCGCTAAAAGCCAATTGTTCCAGATATCTATTTGGGGGAACAAATTCAAACTGCAACGGATTATTTCATTGAGTCTCACTGTACGTTCAGCCAAATGCCTATAAATAGAAACCGAAGCTCAGTGAAGATGATGATGAGAGTTGATGACTGAAAAGATAAAATACAGAGAAGGTACGCACAATGCTTACCAGCTTAAAAGAAGCAATCAGCCCAGAGGGAACACTTCAACATATTATCAGCTTAGTTTTAGAAGCATATTTCCTCAGTGTGTGAGAACACTTTCGGGTAGTTTTCAGATATCAGTTCACACACACACACCCCACTCAAATTTTGTCTTGCACAATGACGTAAAACTTGTGTATGTAGTCTTTCTCACATAGATGTTAAAAAACGGTTGGTTAGAAGGTGATGACATCAGTCTAGTCTAGGATTTCAATTAGGCAGTGGGTAAGTCCTAAGCTAGGTGGGTTATTATACTTGCTGTAATTAATCAAAGTCTTCTAGTGAATCCTACTCAAGGTGGTAGAAGGGGTGACGTAGGAGCAATTGAAGTCTCCGAACATCCATAAACTTATCTTGTGTACTCTAAATGTTAATCCCTAGCTTTAAATTGACTTGATCAGTTCGAGTATCTATCAGTTCAGTTCTCAACATAACTGAACTGATACATGCGAGAACTGATCCCCCTTATCTTCAGTTAATTATTTACAAAAGATTAAAAGCTTTAACCGATCAATGTTTCTTAACGAAGGATTACTTTGAGTATTTTCCGCTTGGTTTCTAACCAAACTCGATCTAATTCATCGGTGTAAACATTCTTAGAACATGAGCTATTGTAGTTCATCAAGTTTTTAGAGGATTTTCTCGATCCAAAAAGCTCTCTAGGGGTTATTGTGGGATTCGTGTGGTCTGAATTTGGGTGTTTGAGGTTTAGTTTGGGGTCGTTAAGTCATGGTTTAAATTTGGAAAAGTTTGGTTGAGTTTCGAATTGATTTGGATTAGAACATGGACCCCAGTCCAAGTTTTAAAACGAATCATATAAGTATGAAATGAGCTCGAGTTTACGTCTAAGAAACAATTATAAATATGATTTGAGGTATTTGGTTGGCTTCGGGTCGAAATTTTGAGGTCTAGAGCTAAAACGGTGGATTAGAGTTTCCATGGGTAAAATGGTCATTTTGTCGCTGGGGTCGAGTTAGCAGTCCTAGCAGCGCCCTAATCACAAAACTACACGTTTATAGTGTGTGTATATGCTATAATGAACACGAATTTTTATGTAATTATGAAAAATACGTTGCACGCTTGATTTTAAGGAAAATTACGTATATGCATGATTTTTATAAGTGATGAATATGATCACATATTTTGAAGGATGAGAGTTAGTTGTGACTAATACGAATACGATAACATGTAAGGCCAAAGCTCAGTGAATGGGTAATATTGTCTCCGATGTCCCCGCCGCAGGGTACCACGATTATACGTAGATGGATCCATCGAATAGAGCTTATACGAAAATCACAATTACTTAACTGAATTTAATTAAAGGAATATGATGATATGTTGAGACATGTTTTGACATGTTATGCTTTGTTACGATACGTTTACAGTTACGCTTTTAAGATAATGAATTGTATGTTGATTACAGTACTTTTCACTGTTGCATATTATGTATATGTACTCGTTATAACGTTTATGTTGTGTTGAGTTTTCAGACTCATTATGTGTAAATGATGCAGGTGAGCATACTGATGAGGAGACTCGAAGTGCCGAAGACTGAGTAGGCGGGGCTGAATGTGTTCACGCTAACCCGAGGACCTTATTTTTCCGCCCGTCATATCTATGAGTTAGGAGAGATCGTTGATTTTTGTTTATACTATGTCATTTTTATATGTTGATGGTTTTCAGGTTTTTTTTATATATTTGACTTTTGAATTACGATGCTCGACAGTCTAGGGTTTTTCGTTTTGGAATATTTTAAACTGCAGTATTTTTACCAGTATTGGGATCCTCCTATTTTAAAAATGTGTGTTCTACCTCAGTACTGCATGCATGTTTGATAATTAGTTGATTTGAAATGTAGCTTTAAAAAAAAATTAGCAGACGTTTCAGTTGGTATCAGAGTCAGGTTCCTGTATAGGGTTGTGCCATCCCCGGCTGCAACAGCTCAGTCTTCAAGCCTCAAGTTTGTAAGTTTAAATATTTTAATTCTATCACCTGCATGTTTACATGCTACATGTTTTTCAGCGATTTACAGTACATGTTTAAATGTTTACACGGTTTAAAGATTAAATATTTTGAAAACTAGATTAAATTTGATGATGAGTTACTTTTAGAATTTGGACTTTATTCAGATATTATGCCTCCCAGATTCGTCCCCAGCATCGACAAGCAGGATGATACTACTGGAGGCGATCGATGTGGTCGAGGCTTAAGGTCGAGTGTATGGTTCGGTAATGCAACTAAGGTTCGGGGTTTGTTCAGAAAAGTTACAGCAAGGTTCAGCCGAGTTTCGAGAGTCCTAAATGGCTGTAATTATGTTGTTTCAGGTTTGACAAGGTGTGAATAAGTTATGGATTTACTTGTGGAGAATTTAATTAAGTTTCAGATTTATTTGGGTTAAAACTGGGACTCTGGTCCAAGTTTCAAAATGAATTATAAAATTTAATGCATGGGCTCAAGTTTACATTTAGGAAATGGTTATAAGTATGCTTTGAGGTGTTTTAATAAGTTTGGTTGCTTTCGCGTCGAAATTTTAAGGTCCGAGGTAAAATGGTTAATTCGGGTTTTCATGGGCAAATTGTCATTTTGCTCCCGAGTCGAGTTAGTAGTCCTGGAAATGCTCCGATAACTAAAAATTCATGTTGAAAATGTATATGTTAATTATGAATTTTTATGAAAATTATAGAAAATACGTTGCATGCTTTGTTTAAAAAAATGTATGTATATGCAATATTTTTACAATTGATGAATACGATGACATGTTTTTTAAGGAGTTGAGTTGGTTGTGACTAATATGAACACAAACATGTAAGCCAAGGCTTAGTGGATGGGTAAAATTGTCGCCGATGTCCTCATCGTCGAGTGCCGCGGTTAAATGTAGATGGATCCATCGACCTAGAGCTGATACGAAAGTTACAACTAATTATCTGAATTCAATAAGGAAAAATGAACATGTATATGATGATATGATATGACACAATTTGATGTGACTCGACATGGTTACATTCATGTTTACATTTTTAAGGATCGTGAAACTTATTTTAAATATAACACTTTTCACCGTTGCATGATATGTATATGTATTTGTTATAACGGTATAAGTGTGTGGAGTCTTTAGACTCACTAGGTTTAATTGATGCGGGTGAGCATGATTTTGAGGAGACTAGAGGTGCTGAGGACTGATTTGGCTGAGCTGGTGGAGCACGTTAACCCGAGGACCTCGCATTTCTTTCGCATGTATGATATTATGATTTTGGTGTCATGGGTTAAAACAATATTTTTTGTGTTTATGAATTTTAACATGCTGGAGATTTGATGGATTTTGGTAGCAAGTTGAGTTTTCTTTTAAAACAGTAGACTTTGAGATTTATGGCATGTGTAAGATTTGCGAACTGCAGTTACTTTATGCCATCGTTGAGGGATATTTATTCAGTGTGAGTTTCGAAATTTCCATGCTTGTACTTATGTAGGTTTCAGCCATTCAAAAAAAAAAATTCAGTAGAATTTTCGCGGTAGGCATTTCATACATGGTGCGATTCAAGCACACCCACGCAGGCTAGATCAAGCCCCTAGCCGTGCGCTTACCCATCCTCGACCCTCCAGCCGTCCTTGGACCACCATGGCTCATGGCTAGGATCCTCACGAGCCCAACCCCTCGTCTGGACAGCCACTATTCTGTTTCTTTCCCAAAAATCGTTCCCTAGCCTTGTGAACCCAATTTTTGTTCTGCCTCTAATCCCTCACGTCCAGCCCTTATGCAACCTTATCTATGCTCCTAAACCCTCTGAAATTGATACCTTCTAATAGCCCTTCCTTGGAAGCCCTTTTGTGCATCAATACCATGAATTTAAAAGCATGAAATTCAAAGTTTTAACATCTACAAGCCATAAAACTAAAAATATATAATAGGAGATCATTTTTTTCATGTAATCATGTTAAATACACATAATATGGTATAAAGGATGAGCGAAGGAGAATTACGACGTGGCTTTGCCTATTTCACGCACGAAAAACAATTCTTGACACGACGACATTGGCGGAGAGACGGGGGAGAAGACATTCTTGAAGTTTCCCTTCAAATTCACGTGAATGGACCTTTAAAAAAACACGTGTGTGGATGTGCTGATGGAGAAGGGGTGGGGAGAGAAAACCCTAGGTTTCTTGTGACATATGAAGTGTTTTGTGGTTTAGAAACTCCCCAATTTGATATAAATAATTGGGTGGATTTTAGATCCAATAATCTTAGTATAATAGGTCCATTAGGCTAATATAGTGTAGGTAAAATATTTTGTTTAGAAAAGTTTTCAAAAATATTAACCGAGCATCTAAAAAGTCAATGTTTTCTTCAAAAATAGATTACCGATTTAAAATACAACTTGACGTGTAAAACATCTCAAAAAGCACCACTTTCGAAAATAACATATAAAATATGCCATATATTCAATAGTTAAAAATAATACTTTAATAAAAATATTTTTCCTTTGTGGTCTCTAGTCTCCGTTCTTCGATCACGTCTCGAATAACCCTTAAAACACAGTTTTATTATTCTAATATAAAACCCTATTTTAAACATGTAAACATGTCTACCGCATTTAATTAATGCAATTAAAACAATTCAATTTGTCATTTTCCATTTTTCCTATATTTGCATGCAGTTGGATTACGTTATCGTCTTTTGGAACTTACATATTTTCTTTTAATTTATTTAGTTGTGATCAAATTACCTACAAACTAGACCAAAACGTATAAGATTTAAAAATTAAGTATAAGAGGCCTGAAAGTAGACTAAACCCAAATCGATGTAACAAAAATATGCATGAATAAGACTCAAAACGACTCACAAAACACGTGAAAATGACACATCACGTACGATCCATTTGATTATTCATAATGATTAACAAGAAGAATTATCTTCACTTAAAATATGGAAAAGTTTCGTGTTCAACGGTTAGAACGCGAAATTAAATAACTCAAAATACCCTATGCATGAATTTATATTGGGATAAATAAGAAAATTTATATTCACTTAAGATATAGAATAGTTTCGTGTTCAATGGTTAGAACGTGAAGTTAAATAACTCTAAACATCCTATGTATTAATTTAGATCATATGATGTCAATTTTTTTTTTATCGTCGAAACAAATTTTGTTTGAATATTTTAAACTTTCAGAATAGTACGAGAAAATAGTTGTAAGGGCCAAGATTTTGATTCTGTTAATCTGAGATTTTGATTATACTAATCTGAGATTATCGATTTTAAACTGATGTGATTATAACCGGGCCATACGAGACCCAATCGGACCAAGCATATGATTTACACAATTTGGAGGACAGAGAGTCTGGCGCCCGAGCGGTAGTTTTTGACCGCTCGAGCGCCAGTGTTCGTTAAATATTTGTTGCGGGCAGAAGAGTTGGCGCCCGGGCGGTAGTTTTTGACCGCCCGAGCGCCAAGGGTGCATTCGAAAATGCTTTGGGCAGAGAGGGCCGCGCCCGAGCGGTATATTATCACCGCTCGAGCACCGACCCAATTTCAAGAAAAGAAGCCACGTTTCGTTTACATGCAATTTGATATATATATATATATATATATATATATATATATATATATATATATATATATATATATATATATAAAGTTTTCTTCAGAATTCAGTAAAAAGAAAAGAGAAGGAACGAGAAATCTCTCAGAAAATCCTTACGCCTTTATATTTCGATCCGTCCGTCCAAACTTGAATCCGCGTACGGCACTGTGTTCCTAGCAACGACAGCTACAACAGGACGTAAGTTTTGTTACGTTTTGTTAAGATTTGAAATTATGCTATGTCCAGAATCAGATACGATTCATATATGGTGTTCTTGACATAGTAGACATCATAGAATCGAAGTCAGATTAAGAAACAGATTGAGTATGGAATTGTTATAAATTTCAGAATGATGACTGAGATGTGATGTCAGATTGGTACCATGGTTGATTATAAGTTATTGAAATTAGTAGATACTGGTTTGGTATCACCGGTATCGCAAGATAGTACTGTTGTACCGTCAGAATTTGATAAGACAGAGATGTCTTGATTTGAATAGAATATTGATACAGTACATTGATATTGTCATTGTCAGATTGAGTATTGACAGGCATTGAATCCGAGATTTCGACAGAGTCAGACTGATATAAAGACAGGTATAAATAAATGTTGATTCGGGGTTGCACAACTCGAGTCAGGTTTGACTTGAGTTTCCCTAAATCACATACTTTATTTTATTGCATTGATATTTGCAAATTATCGGATTGATATGTTAATATATTGACTTAGAGCAGAGTCAGAGTTGAGTCTAGGGCAGAACAGCCTAGCTAGGGCAGAACCGCCGAGTCTTTGTCAGAACCGCTGAGACTCTAGACTTACGGTGTATTGATGAGCTTAGATGTAGATCGACGTCTATTGTAGACATTCGATACATCATACCAAAGTCTAAATTAGATTGGGATCCCTAGATTAGAAATAAGTTGAGATAAGATAACAAGTCATTGATTTAAATACAGATTCGTATTTGTTCATGTAGTAGATTGGATACATGTTTTATTGACTGTTTATACTTTTATATATGTTTTATATGATTGCATTAATACATTGTTTATACTGGGATATTTATATCTCACCGGAGTTATCCGGCTGTTGTCTTGTTTGTATGTGTGCGTGGCAACAGGTGGGACAGGTACAGGGTCACAGAGGTGAAGAAAGATCGAGTTAGAGTGGAGACTACGGACTTGGACTAGAGATAGGGTTTAAACACTTGATAGTAGATGTTGAACCTGAGTATGTATGATTGTATATTTTATCAGATTTATACTTTTATACTGATATGTATAGGAGTTTGATTCCATTACCTTCCGCATTTTAAAAAAAAAGTAGACCCTGTTTACTATAATTGATTAATTAGTCCCAATCATGATTAAAAAGATGATTAGCGTCCGGGTCCCCACAAGAGGTGGTATCAGAGCGATAGATCCTTTAGATTGAGATAGAAAAGGCTAGTGAGCGGGGTAGATTGAGGTATTCTTTCCTGCTTTTGAATGCTAGCATGTCTTACTGCTTTAATACATGTTACTTGTTTATCTGATTTGATATAGTAATATGTTTATTGAGATTGGATCAGTATTGATTCTAGATCAGCAGTAAGATGATCAGAGGAGGATTGAAATAGAATTGGGGTAATTGTTACTAATCTATTTGATTATCAGATATGCCTCCCAGACGAATCCCAGAACAGGGAAGTACATAAAATCCTCCAATGGATGTCACTCCGACTCCAATGGAAACGTTACTGAAACGATTTCAATCATTTCATCCGCCGACTTTGAATGGAACAGAGAACGTTGTAGAGTGTGAGAGTTGTCTTGATGATATTGAGATGCTGTTCGAATCCTTGGAATATACAGATGAGAGGAGAGTGAAATTGATTGGACATCAGCTGCACGAAGTTGCCAAGGACTGGTGGATTACAAGAAAGAGAGCATTGGAGCACAGAGGTACGAACATTACCTGGGATATTTTTAGAACTGAATTCTATCAACGATTTTTCCCAGTGTCGTACCGAAAGGATAAGGGGGCGGAGTTTGCCAATCTAAAGCAAGGACAGATGAACATAGAGGAGTACGTGTCAAAGTTCTCCTCCTTGCTGAAATTTGCTCCACATGTGGCTGACAGCGAAGAAGCTACTGCTGATCAGTTCATCAATGGCTTGAACCCCGACATTTTCACATTGGTGAACACAAGGCGACCGAATAACTTTAATGACTCCCTGAACAGAGCTAAGGGAGCGGAAGCCGGTCTGATGAGACAGAAAGGGGCTTCATTTGTGCCTCCAGCACCGAGACCACAGCAACCACCTCCCAGATATGAGGGTGACAGCAGCAGTGGAGGAAAGAAAGAATTTTTGAAAGCCAGAGGAAAGCAATTCAAGAAATCTGGCAGTAGTTCTTCCAGCTCCGGTGGTTCCAGACAGAGCCAGGGTTACACTGGAGTGTATTGCAAGACGTGCAGAGGAAGACATGCAACTGAGCAATGCCAGGGAGTGACTGGTAGTTGCAACATCTGTAAACAGCCGGGACACTTTGCTAAAGTGTGTCCCCAGAGAGGTTCCCAAAGATCTCAGGGGGCCGAGTCATCAGGATCAGCAGCACAGACTGAGAGACGATCAGCTGCTGTTCACACATTCCAGTCAGCGCCAGCTCAGTCACAGCAGAGGCCAGGAGGTAGCCAGACTATTAGCCAGCCTCCGAGACAGCAGGCCAGAGTACTCGCTTTGACAGAGGAGCAGGCCCAAGAAGCACAAGATGACGTTGTGGCAGGTAACTGTTCTTTATGTGGTTACTCTGCTTATGTACTGATTGATACCGGTGCTTCACACACATTTATTTCTGAACGATTTGCACTGAGTCATGCATTGCCTGTAGAGTCTTTAGCTACTGTAGTGTCTGTTTCTTCGCCTTTGGGGACGTGTTTGATATCTGTAAATTCTGTTAAGCATTGTGTACTACAGTATGACGGGCATGAGATTGAGTTAGATTGCATCGTACTTGGGTTGTCTGATTTTGACTGTATTATCGGTATTGATATGCTGACCAAGTACAGAGCGACAGTTGATTGTTTCCACAAGATAGTGAGATTCAGACCAGATATGGCTGAAGAGTGGAAATTTTACGGTAAGGGTTTTAGATCGAGAATTCCTTTAATATCCGTGTTATCTATGACTCGATTGTTACAGAAAGGAGCAGAAGGGTTCCTTATATATACAGTAGATTTACTGAAGTTGAGTCCAGCATTGGCAGATCTGCCAGTGGTACGTGAGTTTGCTTACGTCTTCCCAGATGAGATCCCTGGATTACCTCCAGTTCGAGAGATAGACTTCAGCATTGAATTGATGCCAGGTACAGTACCGATTTCTAGAGCTCCGTACAGAATGGCACCAGTTGAATTGAAAGAATTGAAGAATCAACTGGAAGATTTACTGGCCAAGGGGTACATTAGACCGAGTGTTTCTCCTTGGGGTGCCCCAGTACTGTTTGTAAGAAAGAAAGACGGTTCGATGAGACTCTGCATCGACTATAGGCAACTGAACAAGGCAAAGACAAAAAATAAATATCCTTTGCCTCGTATTGATGATTTATTCGATCAGTTGCAGGGTTCTTCAGTATATTCCAAGATTGATTTAAAATCGGGATATCACCAACTGAGTGTTAAAGATTCTGATATCTCAAAGACGGCATTCAAAACCAGGTATGGACACTATGAATTTATTGTCATGCCGTTTGGTTTGACGAATGCTCCAGCTGTATTCATGGGATTGATGAACCGTATCTTCCAGAAATATCTCGATGATTTTGTGATTATTTTCATCAATGATATTTTGATTTATTCAAGGAATATGAGTGAGAATGCTTGTAGTAGCCCGAATTCCAAATTGGGTAATTAACGGAGTAATGGTGATTAAGAAAGGTTTAAGGTGTAATTTTGACCGAGTCATGATCGGACGGACCGAAGATGGTTCGGAAGCACCGAAGAGTTCGGAAGGTCCGAAGTGGGTTCGATGGATCCGATCATGAGGTGTCAAGAGCAGCTGGACACGTGCATGTTCGGACGGTCCGAAGTGTATGATCGGAGGATCCGATCATGAGCTGTCAAGAGCCAATGGACACGTAGCGTTCGGACGTTCCGAAGTGTTGTTCGGAGGATCCGAACATGGCCTATAAATAGTGCTCGGATTTCTCATTTTTGACTTGCCAATTTCTTGAGTTTTCTCTCATTTTGGAGAGTTTGGAAGGTTTCTAGGGTTAGTTGTTGGTCGAGCGATAGCCAAGAGCTGCCAGGAGTAGTAGCGTAGCGGCGCCTGAGTTACGAGGCAATCGACATCAAAGGGCTGTCGACGGACGAAGGTAAACCCTAAACCTTTGGTAGTACTAGGGAGTACTGGTTTTGCTAGTTGAGCATGGTAGTATTGATTGAGTATGCTTCTGATGCGTAGGCTTGTGCTAGACCTGTTTAGCGGTGTTGCGTAAGGATAGGCTTGCTGTGATAGAGGTACGAAAGTACTATCCGAGATATCCTGGTTGAGTATACATTCTTATATGTGTTGCATGATTATGTGGTGCATTGATATATGTCATATGATGCATGCTATTATGTCACGTTTATTACTGCACGTTGCATTTCATGTTGAGCCGTACCTCCTTCGAGATAGCCTTTACTGTTGAGCTGTATCTCTTTCGAGATAAGCTATATCTTGGGGCCGCTCAGCCCTGTCTTGTGGACGCATGGACACCGAGAGTACACAGTGGCCGACGGGTCGGGAGGGCTTCGGTGGTCCGGGACATTTTAGGTCCACGTCTGTCTTGTAGTGGATGCAGTGACCCAGAGGTTGGACCGCGCGGCACTATCCACTTGGCGCCTCTAGACTGAGCATTTTGAGATCCTTTGTGATTCCTGTTTCTTGACTACCCTGGTATCATATCATAGCATGTGCATTTCATATAGGTTTGTATACTCATACTTTTGTACTGGGCGTTCTTATCGCTCACGTCCTCGGTTTTGTTTATTCTTGGACACCCCATTCCCACGGGGCAGGCCTCAGGTTGGACAGCTCAGGAGGAGCAGGAGGAGGACGTTGAGTAGCTGGTTGGTTTAGTTTATCGGTATTGTTTTGATTCGATATGGTTGTATTGGATATTTTATTTTTGAGTTATTCTAGACTTCGATTGGGTTGTATAACTATTTTTGTTGACTATTTCCGCTGTTATCTCTGATTATTGTTAATTAGGTTAATTGCATGCTTAGTTTTTGATTAGTAGGTGATTCTGGAACGGGTCACTACAATGCTGAGCATCTAAGAACGGTGTTGCGAATTCTAAGGGCTGAGAAGTTATATGCTAAACTGTCGAAATGTGAGTTTTGGTTAAGACAGGTAGTATTTTTGGGTCATATTATATTCGGAGATAGGATATCAGTGGATCCCAGTAAAGTGGAAGCTGTGATTTCTTGGCCAAGACCGACGTCAGTGCCCGAAATTCGCAGTTTAATGGGTTTAGCGGGATACTATCGTCGTTTCATTAAAGATTTCTCGAGTATAGCTAAACCAATTACTCAGCTGACTCAGAAGAATGCTCCATTTGTTTGGTCTGAAGAATGCGAGACCAGTTTTCTGGAGTTAAAGAATAGATTGACCAGTGCCCCAGTGTTGACTATTCCATCCGGTACTGGTGATTTTGTGGTTTATTGCGACGCCTCTCACTGAGGGTTGGGATGTGTGCTGATGCAACGAGGGCATGTTATTGCTTATGCGCAAGACAGCTTAAACCACATGAGACCCGTTATCCAATTCATGACCTAGAATTGGCAGCCATTGTCTTTGCATTAAAGATATGGCGACACTATCTGTACGGTGAAAAGTTCGAGATATATTCTGATAACAAGAGTTTGAAATATCTGTTTTCACAATCTGAACTGAATATGAGACAGCGAAGATGGCTGGATTTGCTTAAAGATTTTGATTGTGAAATCAAATACTATCCAGGAAAGTCTAATGCAGCAGCAGACGCACTGAGTCGAAAGGTATGTTCTTTATCCTTGTCCACGATTGGTGTTTCAAATTTGATAGAAGACTGCTGTTTGTCTGGATTAGAATTTGAAACAGATTATAGACCGTTTAGACTTTATACGGTACAAGTAGAACCAGAGCTGATTAAGAGAATCAAAGCAGCTCAGAAAATTGATCAGAATGTACAGAAATCAGTATCGATGGTCAGAACAGAACATCGATCAGAATATCAGGTACGTGATAACGTCTTGTATGTGAATAATCGTCTGGTTGTGACGAAATGTTTCAGATTTGAGACGGCAGATATTGTCAGAAGCGCACAACAGTCGATTCAGTATTCATCCTGGTGGCAGAAAGATGTACAACGATTTGAAAAGACAGTTCTGGTGGAAACAAATGAAGAATGATATTGCGGAATTTGTCTCCAAATGCCTGAATTGCCAGCAGGTGAAAGCAGAAAGAAAGAAACCAGGTGGTTTATTACAGAGTTTGTCCATTCCTGAATGGAAATGGGATCATATTTCCATGGACTTTGTGACGCAGTTACCGCGTTCCTCCAAAGGTTGTGATGCGATTTGGGTCGTGATTGACAGATTGACCAAATCCGCATGTTTTATTCCGTACAAGATGACGTACAGATTTGACCAGATGGCAGAGATCTATGTCAAAGAAGTGATCAGATTGCATGGAGTGCCGAATTCCATTGTATCAGACCGTGATCCTCGATTTACTTCGCACTTCTGGCAGAGTTTGCAGCAGGCTCTCGGTACGAAGTTACATCTGAGTACCGCATATCATCCACAGACCGACGGACATTCAGAGCGGACTATCCAGACATTGGAGGATATGCTGAGAGCAGTACTGCTAGATTTTAGCACTTATTGGCAAGATGCATTGCCGCTTTGTGAATTTTCGTACAACAACAGCTATCAGACGAGTATTGAGATGGCACCATTTGAAGCGTTGTACGGAAAGAAGTGCAGATCCCCTCTCTATTGGGATGACATCTCTGAAGTGCCGGAGATTGGACCTGATATGATCAGAGATATGACAGAAAAAGTGAAGCTAATTCGAAAGAAAATGAAGGCAGCACAAGACCGACAGGCCAAATATGCCAATGTTCGACGTAGACCATTGGTATTTGAAGCAGGAGACCGAGTATTCTTGAAGATTTCACCTTTCAGAGGAATTGTCAGATTTGGCAAGAAAGGGAAACTGTCTCCACGATACATTGGGCCTTATGAGATTCTCGAGAAGATAGGAGATCGTGCCTATCGACTCGCTGTACCGCCTTCATTATCCGGGATACATGATGTCTTTCATGTATCGTTATTAAGGAAATATCTTCCTGATGCTTCACATGCTATACAACCAGACGAGGCCGAGCTTGATGAATCTCTGAGTTATGTTGAAAAACCGATTCAGATTATTGATCGTAAAGAAAAACAGCTCAGAACGAAGACTATTCCACTTGTAAAAGTTCAATGGACTCGTCATGGCACTGAAGAAGCCACCTGGGAAACTGAATCAGATATGAGACAAAAATTCCCAGAGTTATTTCGCTAATGTAAATTTCTTATACAGTTTGTATATATACTCCTTATTGATACGATTGATTGCCTGTGATTTCGGGGACGAAATCGTATCTTAGGGGGGGAGAAATGTAAGGGCCAAGATTTTGATTCTGTTAATCTGAGATTTTGATTATATTAATATGAGATTATCGATTTTAAACTGATGTGATTATAACCGGGCCATACGAGACCCAATCGGACCAAGCATATGATTTACACAATTTGGGGGACAGAGAGTCTGGCGCCCGAGCGGTAGTTTTTGACCGCTCGAGCGCCAGTGTTCGTTAAATATTTGTTGCGGGCAGAAGAGTTGGCGCCCGGGCGGTAGTTTTTGACCGCCCGAGCGCCAAGGGTACATTCGAAAATGCTTTGGGCAGAGAGGGCCGCGCCCGAGCGGTATATTATCACCGCTCGAGCGCCGACCCAATTTCAAGAAAAGAAGCCACGTTTCGTTTACATGCAATTTGATATATATATATATATAGAACGTTTTCTTCAGAATTCAGTAAAAAGAAAAGAGAAGGAACGAGAAATCTCTCAGAAAATCCTTACGCCTTTATATTTCGATCCGTCTGTCCAAACTTGAATCCGCGTATGGCACCGTGTTCCTAGCAACGACAGCTACAACAGGACGTAAGTTTTGTTACGTTTTGTTAAGATTTGAAATTATGCTATGTCCAGAATCAGATACGATTCATATATGGTGTTCTTGACATAGTAGACATCATAGAATCGAAGTCAGATTAAGAAACAGATTGAGTATGGAATTGTTATAAATTTCAGAATGAAATTGACTGAGATGTGATGTCAGATTGGTACCATGGTTGATTATATGTTATTGAAATTAGTAGAAACTGGTTTGGTATCACCGGTATCGCAAGATTGTACTGTTGTACCGTCAGAATTTGATAAGACAGAGATGTCTTGATTTGAATAGAATATTGATACAGTACATTGATATTTTCATTGCCAGATTGAGTATTGACAGGCATTGAATCCGAGATTTTGACAGAGTCAGACTGATATAAAGACAGGTATAAATAAATGTTGATTCGGGATTGCACAACTCGAGTCAGGTTTGACTTGAGTTTCCCTAAATCACATACTTTATTTTATTGCATTGATATTTGCAAATTATCAGATTGATATATTAAAATATTGACTTAGAGCAGAGTCAGAGTTGAGTCTAGGGCAGAACAGCCTAGCTAGGGCAGAACCTCCGAGTCTTTGTCAGAACCGCTGAGACTCTAGACTTACGGTGTATCGATGAGCTTAGATGTAGATCGACGTCTATTGTAGACATTCGATACAGCATACCAAAGTCTAAATTAGATTGGGATCCCTAGATTAGAAATAAGTTGAGATAAGATAACAAGTCTTTGATTTAAATACAGATTCGTATTTGTTCAAGTAGTCAGATTGGATACATGTTTTATTGACTGTTTATGCTTTTATATATGTTTTATATGATTGCATTAATACATTGTTTATACTGGGATATTTATATCTCACCGGAGTTATCCGACTGTTGTCTTGTTTGTATGTGTGCATGGCAACAGGTGGGACAGGTACAGGGTCACAGAGGTGAAGAAAGATCGAGTTAGAGTGGAGACTACGGACTTGGACTAGAGATAGGGTTTAAACACTTGATAGTAGATGTTGAACCTGAGTATGTATGATTGTATATTTTATCAGATTTATACTTTTATACTGATATGTATAGGAGTTTGATTCCATTACCTTCCGCATTTAAAAAAAAAAAGTAGACTCTGTTTACTATAATTGATTAATTAGTCTCAATCATGATTAAAAAGATGATTAGCGTCCGGGTCCCCACAATAGTACTCAACATAACTCTCGGCGGCTCGAGCTAAGGCCAACACCAATTAGGGGGCATTTTTGGCGCTGGGTTGGCTTGGCAATACTATGTTGAGTCTGGGGGTGCAGAACTATGTGATATGATGCTAAAAGCTTTAATTTATTATTATTTTTATATAAAACTAAATTTAATTACTTTAATTGATTGAAATTAAATAAATTATTGACACGCGATGTTAAAATACTAATTTATTTATAAATATATACGTTATATAAAATAATATAATCATAGTATGTAAAATTGTTGGGAAGGAAAATATATTTTATCAACCCTTTGTAGCCCATCCATTCGATTAATCATGTGATAAAGTTTTAAGAAATTCAGATAATGGCTTTTTAAATAATAATGTAATTTCTTTTTGTTTGTACAACATTTGATTTGCGGGCGTGCCAGGTGCGAAAATGCACCAATGTGTGTGAAAATGATAAAATCTAACTTTTAAATATTCAAGCGACGTGAATTCTAAATTCGACCGTCAGTTATAATCTCCTAAAACAAATGCAATGCCAAAATAAAGAAAACTATTGTGAATCGATGCAAATAAACCCCTGACATAATTTTGAATTTACAAAACTGTAGGAATTCATCAAAACTTGAAAAATATAATAACTTGTTGCTGAAATCTAGAATGAGAAAACGTAAAATGCTATAAATATACTGAAAGCTTGAAAAACTATTGTTTGAAGATTGTAAATTTAGCAGAGAGCTTTTTGCAGAATTTTTGTCTGTGTTGAGTTGTGTGTCTGTAATCTTCTTCCGCTGTCCCTTTTCTTCTCACCGCTTGGGGGTTCTTCTCCACTCCCCCATCATACACGTCCTTCTGCCTTTCATCCCACGATTTCTTCCCTCTATGCCACGATCTTTTGTGATCAGTTTGAATCGATACAAATTAACCTGCTACAGTTCATGGGCCCATATAATTTAATTTGGCTTGTAATTAAATTGGGTTAGTAAATTATTTTTAGCCCAAACAATTTCCCCCCGCAAGCATTGGCCCATTGGGCCAAAATGCTTGTATATGAGTCCAATTTTAATCTACTTTGTAACAGCTCCAATTGATTTTTGTGAATTGGGCCACTTGTTATGGGCCAAGAATGTGCGTAACCCATTTCCCCACTATTTTATTTCAAATTTCAAGTGCCCGCTTTTTTTATCATTCCGGGACCTTCTCCTTTCTCTGTCATCCTCTTCATTAGATGTCATTTTCACAGAACAATGGTATGCCCTTTAGAGTCCAAGGATGTGTTTTTCTCTTTCACCAGTATCTTCATTTCTTCTTCACGGTCAATCTTTGATTGATCAAGGCGACGTTCTCATGGATTTAATTCCAAGAAGTTGTTGCTCATCCCAAGTTGTGATGGCCATATCTCTTCTCTGGAAGAATGTTTTTCTTTTCTTCATAAGCCACTACATCAATGCTTGAGATGCCTTCATCGGGTTCACACATTTATCAGTATCATATTGCCTAATTTTCTCATCATCAACGAGAAGTTCATATGCAGCCTGGATCTTTGTAAATCAGTGGACTCCACCAGTACTGTAGGTTTACTCCCTTGATAGCCTTTTACAGTTCCGGTAAATATAATGGCTCTAAGAATAGGTATGGATTTGCTGCTTCGTTTTCCAAAGTTAACAGTTATCTCTTCACTCTTCCTTTGAATAGCAACCATGGGAAACTAAGGGACCCTTGACATATTTATGAACAATTCTTAATACAACATTGTTTCTTGTATTTCTCTCCTCCAGATTCAAATTTAAAAACCTTCGGCCCTCTTTTTTTCTCTTCCCCTTCGGCGCTCTTTTTTTTTCTCTTCCCCTTCGGCGCTATCGCTCCACGCTCCCTGCTCTTCGTTCTCAGCTGTCATTGGAAGGTCGGTTTCTTGGTGTCTGCTCGCCTCGCCGTTGTATCCCCTATAGTGTGGTCGCTGAAGGTTCAACAATGGTTCAAGACTCTTCTCCGACGCGTCCTTCTGAACCGAACGATGCGGACGACTCGCCTGTCTCCACCGCCATTTCAGCTTCGCTTCTCGTCACATTCGCTGGCTCTGCTACCGGCCCCAATCCGTTCCTTGCTGTCTCGGGGTCATCGATGGGCTCTCAAATGGGGGCTGGACAGTTTCCCTCGGCATAGGTGAACTCTCCACTCGGCTGGCAGCCACTATACCAACTTTAGACACTTCTCTTTGCGTCTCTACTCATCCCACGCAACTCATGCCCATGCCGAATTTTCCCGTTGCTGCGCCTGCTCCCGTGGATTTCTCAGGGCGGCCGATTTCACTCTCCACGGCCATGGGTATTTTCCTCTTCCCTTTTCTTGAATTGTTACTTAGTGTTTCTTGGCTCCCCGAAAGCTGTCGATTCGCCTTGATTGAATTGAAGTTTCCTTTTTTGCTTTGTATGACTGTATTACTGCCCCTCCTTTTGTTGGTTTCTTTTTGTATACAAAGACACGTTTATTCTCAGCAGGTAATAAAGGATTGCAAATTGGCCATGGGTTAGCCTCATTTCCTTGGTACATTCGATATTCCAGCCTTGACGTCTCTTGAAGCACAGGTACTTCTCAACTTTTATGTGTTATTACTTGATGTTATATGCTGCATCCACTCAAGACAACTCCCTCGTCCTTAACATCACGCATTGCACTTCAGTCGGACCCCTTTCCTGCATACACGTATATGCATTTGCACTTCAGTCGGACCCCTTTCCCGCATACACGGTTACTTAGTGTTCTTGCATGCGGTGATTCCGCCTTTGATTTTTTGACTGTTGGTTTGGTGTTGTGGTTGTTGGGTGATAGATGGGGAATGAAGGTGGGTTTGTATGTGATGTTGTGTATTGGATGTTGGGAAGGAGTTTCTATTCGTTCTTAATCCACTTAACCCAACTCATTTCAATAGCTTCAACAAAACCATATGTTGGCTTAAAACTCCCCACTCGAGATTATTTCCTCTCTTCATTCTCTATCGAAACATAATGGATCCAATATGATAAAAGTGGCATACTGGCCAACTTTTAATTGATTATTCTCATTTTTGAACCATAACCAACAAATATTTACATTAGTGGCCCTACGGGCTACTTCAAATAAAATCTTACAACATGAACATGAAGCTAGAACTTACAAAAATGGCTGGTTAGCCTATTTTTCTTCCAAAGTCAACTTTTGGGCCCTCTTGGGGTTCGCATAACACCCTTGTTCCCTTCTGTTCTTCCTTTATTGCTCATTGTCCGCTTGGTGAGCTCAACTCCCCGCTCAGTGTGTTTCTTTCCTGCCATATTCAAAGTGGCCTCATGGCCTACTTCATGGGTCTGTCACTGCACATGCAAACAACCAATTTATAATGGTGGTATGGTCTACTTCACCATGATTTCTCGTACCATAAAAACATTGGAAATATCGACCGAATCCATATATAATAAGTGGCCATAAGGCCGACTCCTTAGTGAAACAAAGGGCCTTCAAAATAATGAATGAAAGTGGATTGCTGTCCTACTTTCTCCGATCAATTTTATTGTTGAATCATCAACAACAGATATTTATTTCAGTGGCCCTAAGGCTTACCTCACATGACATCTTGAAATAAGGAACTAAATATATACAAAAGTGGCCCCGAAGGCCAACTCCCTACTGAAGAAGGCCAACTCCCCACTGAATATTAGCCTTCGTGTTTGCTTCACTCGCAAGTTTTTCCTACTTCTTCCCTCATACTTGGAAAATACGGCTTGAGATACTTGTCGTTTATGCATCTTTTGTGTGGATGGCCATCTAAGCTTGATAGCCAATATGCATTTCTGTCTAACACCTTACGTACCTTGAATGGTCCCTCCCAGTTGGGAGACCATTTGCCTAGCTCCCTATCCTTTGTTCCTAGTGGTAGTATGGCCTTCCACACTATTTCTCCTTCATGGAAACTTTTCTTGTTAACTCTTTTGTTGTAGATTCTCGCCACTTTCTTTTCTGTAACAGCAAAGAATTGTACACTTGGATTCTCAGCTCATCCAATTCTTCTAATTCCATGATCATTGCTTCATTATAATGCTCAAGGGAAAGTTCATTTTGCTTTGCCACTCGCATTGATGGCACTATAATCTCCAAAGGGAGCACTACATCATGGCCAAAGGTAAGGGAAAAGGGTTCACTCCAGTGGCAGTCCTCTTGGATGTTCTGTACGCCCACAAAGTTTCTGATAATAGCCTTGGCCAATCCCTGGGATTCTCCTCCATCATCTTTTTTAGAATCTTTATCAACACTTTATTTGACGATTGAGCTTGCCCGTTGGACTGTGGGTAATGAGGGGATGAGTTTATCAATTTAATTCCATAGTCTTCTGCAAATTCCCTCATATCTGAGCCTGTGAACATAGTTCCCTGATCCGTGGTCAATGACTCTGGAATTCCAAATCTATGAATAATATTCTCCTTCACAAAGTTAATGACATCCTCTTGCTCTGCTTTCTTCAAAGGCAGTGCTTCTGCCCATTTGGTGAAAAAATCTGTAGCCACAAGGATGAACGAGTGGCCTTTAGATGACGAGGGGTAGATTTTTCCTATTAAGTCCATGGCCCAGCCCTTGAATGGCCATGGTTTGACAACGCTGTGAAGCTCATCCGCCGGAATTCTTTGGATGTTCCCGTGTCTCTGACATGGCTGGCATCCCCTAGCATATTTTATGCAATCTTTCAGGATGGATGGCCAATAGTAGTCATACCTCCTTATCAACCATCTCATTTTTATTCCAGATTGATGCGCTCCACACACTCCTTCATGAACTTGCATCATGATTTCCAAAGCTTCTGGGAAGCCTATGCATCTGAGGAGCAAATTATCTAACCCTTTCTCTGTACAAATCTCCCTCAACTAAAATGTAATTGAGAGCTCTCATTTTTAAACCATGTGGAATATCTCTCCCGGTTGATTCTAGCACCATTTTCATGTCATCCCTCCAGTCACCAGCTAAGTTTATATCTAAGTTGAGCGTGTCTACCTGAATCCCTCTTTGCTGAATTGAAGGGTGGTTTTTCTTCTGAATCAACACTAGCCTGTGTGTAAGTTCTGGAGACATCTTCAATCCCGAAGCAACCTGTGCCAACTCGTCTGCCTACCAATTTTCTTGTCTTGGGACGTGTACTAATGACACTTCCTCGAAATAATCTAGAAGTTGGGATGCCGCGGTATAGTAAGGAGCCAAGGACAAACTTGTGCTTTTGAACTCCCTTGACAGCTGTTTGAGTACCAGCTGAGAATCCCCTGATATTAATAATTCTGTTGCCCCTAAATCTTTCAGAATTTCCAATCCAATGACTAGTGCTTCGTATTCTGCTTGATTGTTGGTGCATGGGAAATCAAAATTAAAGGATAGAGCGGTTTTCACACCTCTTAGGGAGGTGATTGATAAACATAAAAATTGTACATTAATTAAATGTTTTATAATATAAATATATAGTTTTTGTTTTATTAAATGTTTAAATATTATATGTTTTATAATAAATTGTATAAATATAAGTTGTTGTGTAATTACAAGTTTTTACTATTTTTTACAGGTTCGATAAAACAAGAATAAACTTGGAGTTTCAAATGAGATTAAGATGATTCTTGGACCTGTAGAAAGTTGATGTTAATATCTACAATATTGATAGCAAGCATGAGATAAAAATCTTCTCACAAGTGGGATCAAATTAAGCAACAAATAAAGTTACCAAAGGAGTGGCAGTTTTACCATGCTCTAGTATTTTGACCATATCTCTCAAATTACTTGGTCAAATGGTTTGAAAAAAATACCACAACTAGACAACTCAATTATCCACATGTTTCTTTTTATGTGAAGAAGCAAATTCGGAGAAGAAGATTTTCAAAAGTGATGTGTAATATAATAAAATATCTTGAAACACCAATGAAAACTTTTGTGTAAAAAAATAATATTTTATTTGTGGTTGTCTCCCCAAATTTGGCTATAAATAGGGGTGCATTGTAATGTATTGAGATATCCCCCATTCTATGAACAAACCTTTAAGTTCATAATATTTCTCTCTATATTTTTCCTTTATTTCTTCATTTAAATATAATTAGCATGATAATTCATATTCAAAGTTTTACACTTTGAATAATGAATAGCTAACTTCCTAAAGTTGAGATGAAAATGTGAAACTCTTGGCATGATAATGGTTACTAAAAGGTAAGAATCTATGTTTTGTATTATTTAATCATTATTTATTGTTTATGTTATATTTATTTCTTTAAGTATTTTTATACCCTACTTATAAGTGGGAGTTTTGATTTATTGTTGCTATATATTACACTAAATTCTTGTAACCATTTAAATGTTAGTTTGGTTTTACCAACCATTTAAAGTGGATGCCTTGATTTATTATATATGAATATATATCATAATATTAATTTTTTGGTACCATTTAAATGTTAGTTTGGTTTTACCAACCATTTAAAGTGGGAACCTTGATTTAGTGTTTACAAATATATATAGCACAATAAATACTTGACCACATTTATAAGTTTAGGTATATATTATATACTTATAAGATAATAATATATAATATAATATAAATATGATTATTTAATATATTAGAACCATTTTATTAAGTGGATTTCAATATTGTTCGTTAATGTTAACTTTATTAAAATACCAAGAGTGGATCCTTTAATCTCAACTACTTAAATTAAAATTTACCCATTAAAGATTCAAACAATTAAAATTAAAATGAAACAAAAACAAAACAAAACAAAAAGACATTATAGTGGACTTGTAATTACCTTAGCTTCCCTGTGGATACGATATCGGACTCACCGAATTATACTACTTGTGGACAACCTGCTCTTGGGAGTGCAACAATCAGAGTCGCAACAAGTTTTTGGCGCCGTTGCCGGGGAAGTATAATTTAATTTCAAGTCTATTTAATTTCCTTTATAGTTTATTTTTCTTTATTTGAATTTTTATTGCTTTTGTGTGTTTTTATTCTTTTGCATTTGCATGAGCATTTGGTCACGTACACTTAGTGGTCGACTCATTCGAAATAACCCTTTATTTTTACAGAACATGGCGGAATAACTCATCCAAGAAAATGAAGATGAAATTCAATCTCAACATGATCATGATAGACGAAGAACACTTAGAGATCACATGAATCCTACACGTACTAGTGAACCTTCATGTCTACTTTTTCCCCCTGATGCATCTCATTTCAATTTTAAGCTTGGTATTATCCAACTTTTACCCAACTTTCATGGCTTAGATTCTGAAAATCCATACATGCATTTACGAGAGTTTGAAGAAGTGTGCAACACATATAATGATCTAAATTGTAGCATGAACACCATTCGACTTAAGCTTTTTCCTTTTTCTTTAAAAGATAAAGCTAAAACTTGGCTACAAAATCTTAGATCGGGATCCATTCGAACTTGGGATGAATTGCAACAACAATTTTTGAAAAAGTTTTTTCCATCGCATAGAACAAATTCTTTCAAAAGGCAAATCATCACTTTCACTCAAAAACAAGGATAAACTTTTTATCAGTGTTGAGATAGATACAAAGATTTGCTTAATCTTTGTCCACATCATGGTTTTGAAATTTGGAGGGTTGTTTCTCAATTTTATGAAGGATTTACACCTAAAGTTAGGCAAATGGTTGAATTTATGTGTAATGGAATATTTGAAGATAAAGATCCAAACGAGGCAATTGAGTATCTCGATTCATTAGCTGAAAATGCTCAAAATTGGGACACTATAGGTACAATCGAACCATCAAACAAGATTCAATCTCCTACATCTGGTGGAGGTATGTAAACTCTCAAAGATGAACATGATCTTCAAGCTAGATTTACCTCTTTGGCAAGAAAAGTTGAAGCACTTGAATTGAAAAAGAATGGTCAATTAAAATATGTTCAAGAAATTGTGTGTCACATCTGTGATACAAGTGATCATTTTACAAAAGATTGTCCCATTTTGCCCTCTTTTAAAGAATGTCTCCATGAACAAGCCAATGTTTTAAACAATTTCAAAAGGCCAAATTTTGAACCATTTTCTCAAAATTACAATCCAGGTTGGCGAAATCATCCAAATTTTAGTTGGAGGAATGATAATGCTGCACAATTTCCGCAACCACATTTTCAAAATCAACAAAATTTTCAAAATTATGCACCTTATGTTCCTCCACCTAAAAGGAATTTGGAAGATTTATTGAATTCTTTCATTGCAAAGCAAGATTCTATCAATACTCAAACTGCTCAAACCATGACAGATTTGAAAGATACTCTTGATAAATTTGCATCTGCACTTAATGTTCATGAAAAAGGTAAATTTCCTTCACAACATCTGCCTAATCCCAAGGATCATCATTCACAAACTGGAACTTCTGGAACTCAACCGATGGATCAGGTAAAATCTGTTATTACCCTTCGAAGTGGTAAGGTTGTGGAAAAATCCATTCTTGAACCTTGTGAAGATGATGATAAATCAACTTCAAAGGGTAAGGAAGTGGAACACATAACTTGCGAAGATGAGGTTCAACAGACAGTGTCACCACCATTCCCTCATGCATTGAAAAATACAAAAAAATCAAATTTGAATTCTGATATATATGATATTTTTAAACAAGTAAAAGTTATTATTCCTTTATTAGATGCAATAAAACAGGTACCATCATATGCCAAATTTTTGAAAGACTTGTGCACTGTGAAAAGAAAATTTAATGTGAAAAAGAAAGCATTTTTAGCCGAACAAGTAAGTGCAATCATTCAAAATAATGATACTTTGAAATACAAAGACCCAGGTTGTCCTACTATTTCTTGTATTATTGGAGAACGAAAAATTAAAAAAGCATTGCTTGACCTTGGAGCTAGTGTGAATTTACTTCCATATTCAGTTTATCAAGAACTCAATCTAGGCGAGTTAAAACCTACTTCAGTAACACTTTTACTTTCTGATAGATCTGTTAAAGTGCCAAGAGGTATGGTGGAAGACGTGTTGGTCCAAGTTGATAACTTTGTATATCCTGTCGATTTCATAGTTTTAGATACACAACCTATTGAAGCTTGTAATGCAATTCCTGTAATTTTAGGTCGTCCATTTTTAGCAACTTCTAATGCTCTTATAAATTGGAGGAATGGAATAATGAAGTTGTCATTTGGTAACATGACCTTGGAGCTTAATGTGTTTAATCTTTGTAAGCAACCACATGACAAAGGAGATGAAAGTGAAGATGAAAATCTTATTGAAACTCTTGTGGAAGAAAACATTCAAGAAGGGAGTACTCGTGACAAATTAGATATTTGTCAAATCGATACTGTTAAAGAAAATATTGAAATTGATCTTGATGATTTTATTATGTATCACCCGTTACCAGGATCAGAAAAAGAATTTGAGGCAAAATATGAGAACAAAGACGAACCACCCATATTGGAGTTAAAACCCTTGCCAGAAGAATTGAAGTATGCATTTCTTGGAGAAGATGAAACATATCCGGTGGTAATTTCTTCCAAACTATCAAGTAATCAAGAAGGTAAATTAGTTGATATGCTTAAAAGACATAAAAATACAATTGGTTGGACACTAAAAGATCTCAAGGGCATTAGTCCACTAATTTGCACTCACAAAATTCACTTAGAAGAAAATGCAAAAACATCTCAACAACCACAAAGGAGATTAAATCCACACATGAAAGATGTTGTGAAAACTGAAGTTCTCAAACTACTCGATTTTTGGATTATCTACCCTATTTCTGATAGTAAGTGGGTAAGCCCAACACAAGTAGTTCCAAAAAAATCTGGCATCACAGTGATAAAAAATGAAAAAGCTGAATTGTTAACAATCGAGTCCCATCTAGTTGGTGGATGTGTATTGATTATAGAAAATTAAATGACGCCTCTAGAAAAGATCATTTTCCATTACCATTTTTGGATCAAATTTTAGAAAGAGTAGCAGGTCATCCATACTACTGTTTTCTTGATGGATATTCTGGTTATTATCAAATTCCCATTGCACTCGATGATCAAGAAAAAACTACATTCACATGTCCTTTTGGAACATTTGCATTTAGAAGGTTGTCATTTGGATTATGCAATGCCCCAGCAACATTTTAAAGATGTATGCTAAGCATTTTTTGCGACATGGTTGAAAATTGTTTGGAAATTTTCATGGATGATTTAACTGTCTTTGGGAATACATTTGATAATTGTCCTGAAAATTTGGAAAAAGTTTTAAAAAGATGCGAGGAAAAAGGTCTTATTTTAAATTGGCAAAAATGTCATTACATGATTACTTCTGGAATTGTTTTGAGACATGTTGTTTCATCTCATGGAACTGAAGTTGATAAAGCAAAAGTTGATGTCATTGCCAATTTACCCCCTCCAAAAACCATTAAAGAAATTTGCTCATTTTTGGGACATGCTGGATTTTATAGGAGGTTTATAAAGGACTTTAGTTTAATCTCTAAACCCATTTGTAACCTCTTAACAAAAGACACTGCATTTGAGTGGACTCAGGAATGTCAAAATGCTTTTGATAAAATCATTCGACATTTAACATCAGCTCCTATCATGCAACCTCCTGACTGGTCTTTACCATTTGAAATCATGTCCGATGCGAGTGATTATGCAGTCGGTGCAGTACTGGGTCAAAGAAGAAACGGTAAGCCTTATGTGATATATTATGCAAGTAGAACTTTAAACAATGCTCAAATGAATTACTCCACAACTGAAAAAGAACTACTTGCTGTAATATTTGCATTAGATAAATTTCGTTCTTATTTGATTTGATCAACGACTATTGTGTTTACTGATCATTCTGCTATTAGATATTTGTTGACCAAACAGGATGCAAAGCCACGACTGATACGATGGATTTTGTTGCTCCAAGAATTTGACATTGTGATCAAAGATAAAAAAGGAACCGAGAATGTCGTAGTCGATCATTTATCGAGACTAGTAACAGGATCATCTTGTGAAATGACACCAATTAACGATAATTTTCCTGATGAACATCTATTTTCAGTTACTACTACACCTTGGTTTGCTAACATAGTAAATTTTCTTGTGACAGGAAAAATGCCACCGCAATGGAGTTCCCAAGATAAAAGAAAATTTTTTAATGAGGTAAAAAACTTTTATTGGGATGATCCGTATCTGTTCAAGTATTGTCCAGATCAAATTTTTCGACGTTGCATACCCGACAATGAGGTAAGTAGTGTCATTAAATTTTGTCATTCAGAAGCATGCGGAGGACATTTTTCTTCAAAGAAAACGACTGCAAAAATCTTGCAGTGTGGATTTTATTGGCACACTTTGTTTAAAGACACCCACGAAATCTGCAAGATCTGTGAAAATTTTCAAAAATTGGGAGCGATTTCAAAAAGAAACATGATGCCTTTGAATCCTATCATTGAAATTGAAATCTTTGACTGTTGGGGAATTGATTTTATGGGACCTTTTCCACCGTCGTTTGGATACTTGTATATTTTAGTTGCAGTTGATTATGTTTCCAAATGGATAGAGGCAATTCCATGTCGAATAAATGATCATAAAATCGCCATCAGATTTTTAAAAGAAAATATTTTTAGTAGATTTGGAATTCCTCGAGCCATGATAAGTGATGGGTGAACTCACTTTTTTAATAAACCATTTGCTTCATTAATGAAAAAATATGGTATTACTCATAAAGTAACTACTCCTTATCATCCTCAAACAAATGGACAAGTTGAATTAGCTAATAGGGAGATAAAGCAAATTTTGGAAAAAACTGTTAACTCAAATAGAAAAGATTGGTCTCTGCGACTCAGTGATGCACTTTGGGCATATCGAACAGCTTTTAAAACATCATTGAATATGTCTCCCTATATGTTGGTTTATGGAAAACATTGTCATTTGCCTGTGGAATTGGAACATAAAGCTTATTGGGCGATCAAAACTTTAAATTCGAGCATGGATGATGCCAACAAATTGCGTAAATTGCAACTTAATCAACTTGATGAACTCAGAAATGACGCGTATGAGAATTCAAGGATTTATAAAGCAAAAATCAAGTCATTTCATGATAAAACAATTCTTAGAAAATCTTTTGAGATTGGTAAAAAAGTTTTGCTTTATAATTCTCGACTTCACATATTCCCAGGAAAATTACGATCAAGATGGACATGCCCATATGTTGTAAAGCATGTATATCCTTATGGAGCTGTGGATATTGAAGATCCTAAAAATGGTGATGTTTTTAAAGTGAATGGACAAAGGCTTAAACCATTTTTGGAAAATGAAATCTTTTTCTAGAAGAGTTTATTTCCCTTTCTGATCCTTAAATTTTTATGTTGCATTTAATTTTGTTATTTTTTATTTCAGGTTTCTTTAATCTTTTTATTTCCCGGTTAAATGGCGGATAACGATACTCCGTGACTCTCATAGTCAGTTAAATCAGTTTCCCACAATTGCTGATACAAAAATTAAAAAAAATATCATTTCTTTTCTTTTCAAAATAGATGAAATTCTCTCAAAAATTTGTAAATATTTTCTCTCTGTTTCTGAAAATGTTCTAAGAAAAATTTATGCAGGAAGGTGTGAAAGATTGAGATTACTAATGCAAAAAGGAATTCCAGAAGATATTCGTCTTGTAATAGAAGCTAAGATCCGATTAGGAAGAGAATATCCACAATCATTGCTCATTCGGTATTTGCCTGGATTAGGAAATGCACTTATGCGAAAAAACGAAGGGCCAAAAGTTTAGGGGTTTGTCATAAGTGTGCAAGATGGACTTGTGACAAACGATGCAGATCTTTGGGATGTGTTATAATAACAGAGAAGATAAAATTGGTTTCATTAAGAATGAGCTGAGTAAGGAGTCTTTAGATAACATCTTATTGACTCTTGAGACGCATTCTAGTGGACATGTGCATATTGAACTTCTCCGTTTATGGAAACAATTCCAAGATGAGCGTCATAGTCTTGGGAATCAGACTAAAAAAGACCATGTTTGCCAATTTATAAGAAAATTGGATGGGAAGCATATCCTCGACTCATAGAAGGCGTTGAAGCCGTTTCTGGACGTAAAACCAGAGGAAAATTGTGAGCCACAATCACACTATTGCATGTGTGTCATTATTGTTTTTACTATTTATTCTATTTACAACTGTGACCCATAGTTTTGTTATGATAACATATTACCCCTATAAAATCTCTCATCTTTCTCTCTATTTTCGCAGACCAAAAAAAAAAGTAAAAACATGGCTGGATCCTCTACACAAACATTGAAAAATATTTGTGTATTTTGTGGGTCGAGTCCTGGAAAAAATGAAGTGTTTGTAGAAGCAGCGAATAATCTTGGAAAGATATTGGCTGAGAGAAAAATTCACTTGGTATATGGGGAGGTAATATCGGGTTAATGAGATCTGTTTCAACATCTGCTCATCTTGGAGGTAGTCAGGTTTTGGGTATTATTCCTACAGCTTTAGCTGAAGGAAATATTACAGGTGTTACGATTGGGGAGGAATTAAAAGTTTCTTCTATGTATGAAAGAATCACTCAAATGATTGAAAATTCTGATGCTTTTATCGCACTACCAGGTGGTTTTGGTACATTAGAAGAAATTTTTCACACTGTTTCTTGGGCACAACTTAATATCCATAATAAACCTGTGGGCTTGTTGAATATCAATAATTATTATGACAGTTTGTTGACATTTCTTGATAAAGCTGTGGAACAAAATTTCATTTCAGAAAATTCACGACGGATGCTCATCTGTGCTTCGACTGCCGACCAATTAATTGATAATTTGGAAGCTTTTGTTCATAATCATGATCCGATGATAACAAAGATCAATTGGTCGCAATCAAGCAGTAAAAAAAGAAAGTTGGATCATTGATTCAAAAGTCGTGGATTGGTTTGCGTTTGTTTCAGTTCGTTATCTTCAATAAAATTCCAGGTGATATCTCTTTCATTATGTACTCTTTATTAATAGTTATTTTGACATTAGGGACAATGTCATATTCTGATTGGGGGGAGAACAAACTTATAAAAAAAATGAAAAAAAATAAAAAAATAAATAAAAATAAATATACTATTTTATAATAAAATCATGTTTATTGCTTGTATCTTTGTAATTTTTGCAAAAATATCATACATTACATATTTGAAAGGTTTAAATTAGAAAATGTATTAATCTATCTAAGGATGTTTAATTTTTATTTGAAAAAAAAAAGTCAATTTTAATATTCTGATCAATATAAAAATATGATTTGTGAAATCTTTTTGAGTGATTATCCATTGTGATAAAATCAGGTATTAAAGTATATGTCCCAAGATATACCTTATAAGAGTGCCTAAAATTTTATACTCACACATATTTTGTGAGTGAGTGGAGAGGACTGAGAAAACAGCTTTCGAGCCTTTATTGATCATGAGATAGACTACCTATTGTTTAGATCTTGAGTTCTTATTTTAAAAAAAAATGATATTTCCTGAAAAAAAAGAGGAGAAAAATACAAAAAGAAAGATATTGAAGATCTATGTAATTTTTAAGTTATATGCTACGACCCATATATCTCTCATAAAAAAAATAAAAAAAAAGAGAGAAATTTATTGTACAAATTAAATAAATATGTGGTCAAGAAGCATAAACTTAGTCTGATTCCATGATGTTATGAAAAAAAGAAAAAAATATATCAGGAAAAAAATATATCAGGAAAAACTATTAGTTTGGCTCGTCTGTCTGTCTGCATTCTGTAAAACATTTTTCTGAGCATTTATCTGTATTCCAACTCCATGAGAGAAATCGTTGCCATAAATTGAAACATTTATTAACCTGTGAGGATATGGAGTTGAGACTCTTACTAGGAATTTCTGAAGGCCGTGTACATTTAACTACCTGAAATAAGCTTTGAATTGATCATCTCAAATTATTTCATAAATTATAATTATGATGAACTTGATATAACTTTGACAGTTTTCAAATTTAATTTAAACAATTAGATAGTTCTGATTGCATTTCTATTTAAATTAATCAATATGTTTTGTATTGCTATTAACGCTTAAATTGCTAGGGACTAGCAATAAGCTGGTTGGGAGGTGTGATAAACATAAAAATTGTACATTAATTAAATATTTTATAATATAAATATATAGTTTTTGTTTTATTAAATGTTTAAATATTATATGTTTTATAATAAATTGTATAAAATATAAGTTGTTGTGTAATTACAAGTTTTTACTATTTTTTACATGTTCGATAAAACAAGAATAAACTTGAAGTTTCAAATGAGATTAAGATAATTATTGGACCTGTAGAAAGTTGATGTTAATATCTACAATATTGATGGCAAGCATGAGATAAAAATCTTCTCACAAGTGGGATCAAATTAAGCAACAAATAAAGTTACCAAAGGAGTGGCAGTTTTACCATGCTCTAGTATTTTGACCATATCTCTCAAATTACTTGGTCAAATGGTTTGAAAAAAATACCACAACTAGACAACTCAATTATCCACATGTTTCTTTTTATGTGAAGAAGCAAATTCGGAGAAGAAGATTTTCAAAAGTGATGTGCAATATAATATAATATCTTGGAACACCAATGAAGACTTTTGTGTAAAAAAATAATATTTTATTTGTGGTTGTCTCCCCAAATTTGGCTATAAATAGGGGTGCATTGTAATGTATTGAGATATCCCCCATTCTATGAACAAACTTTTGAGTTCATAATATTTCTCTCTATATTTTTCTTTTATTTCTTTATTTAAATATAATTAGCATGATAATTTCATATTCAAAGTTTTACACTTTGAATAATGAATAGCTAACTTCCTAAAGTTGAGATGAAAAGGTGAAACTCTTGGCATGATAATAAGGTTACTAAAAGGTAAGAATCTATGTTTTATATTATTTAATCATTATTTATTGTTTATGTTGTATTTATTTCTTTAAGTATTTTTATACCCTACTTATAAGCGGGAGTTTTGATTTATTGTTGCTATATGTTACACTAAATTCTTGGAACCATTTAAATGTTAGTTTGGTTTTACCAACCATTTAAAGTGGATGCCTTGATTTATTATATATGAATATATCATAATATTAATTTCTTGGTACCATTTAAATGTTAGTTTGGTTTTACCAACCATTTAAAGTGGGAACCTTGATTTAGTGTTTACAAATATATATAGCACAATAAATACTTGACCACATTTATAAGCTTTGGTATATATTATATACTTATAAGATAATAATATATAATATAATATAATATAAATATGATTATTTAATTTATTAGAACCATTTTATTAAGTGGATTTCAATATTGTTCGTTAATGTTAACTTTATTAAAATACCAAGAGTGGATCCTTTAATCTCAACTACTTAAATTAAAATTTGAACAATTAAAATTTACCCATTAAAGATTCAAACAATTAAAATTAAAAAGAAACAAAAACAAAACAAAACAAAAAGACATTGTAGTAGACTTGTAATTACTTTAGCTTCCCTGTGGATACGATATCGGACTCACCGAATTATACTACTTGTGGACAACCTGCTCTTGGGAGTGCAACAATCAGAGTCGCAACAGTGATCACAATACCAGCTCCAGCTGCTGTTTCTGTACTTGATCCATCGAACTTCAACACCCAGGGTTGAACTCCCACTCCACAAACTGGAAATCCAACATGTTCTCCAATAAACTCATCAAGTGAAGTATGATCAGTAAAAAAATCGGCGATAGCTTGGCCTTTTATTGACTTTTGTGGGTAATAGGTCAATGTACACTCGGCCAATGCCAAAGACCATTTACCAATCCGTCCCGAGAGAATGGGTCTATTAAGCATGTATTTAATCAAATCGGTTTTAGCCATCACAAACACTCTTGATTGAATCAAATAATGTCTTAACTTAGTACATGCATAATACAGTGTTAAGCATAGCTTTTAAATCACATCGTATTTCGCCTCTACTGGAGTAAGGAATCTACTCAAATAATAGATGGATATCTTCAAGATTATTTTGAACTAGTAGACATCCAATTGATTCATGAGCAGCAGAGATATATAATTTAAGGGGCATTCCATACCCGGCAGGCATAAGAACAAGTGGGTTAGATAAATATCTCTTGATCACATCAAAAACTTTCTGATGCGACTCTTCCCATTTGAACTCCCTGCTGTCTTTGAGCTTCAACAGCTGTGAAAACTCCTTTGTCTTCCCTGCAAAGTTAGAAAAACGCCTCAAGTAATTCACTTGCCCAAGGAAGCGTTGCAATTCTTTCTTGTTCTAGGCGGATTTGCTTCCATAATAGCTTTGGCTTTGTTTTTATCCACTTCAACTCCCCTCAGATGTACAAGAAATCCCAAAAAGTTTCCCGCTTTCACATCAAAGGCACATTTCAATGTATTTAACTTTAACTCATGTAGCCTCATTCGTTGGAAGCTTTTCCTCAAGTGTTCAATGTGATCAGCAGCTTGTTTGGATTTCACAAAAATATCGTCTATATACACTTCAATATGATGTCCTATCATATCATGAAAGATCGAGTTCATAGCCCTTTGATACGTGGCTCCTGCGTTTTTTAGCCCGAATGGCATAACAAGCCATTCAAACGTACCAACAGCTCCCGGGCATCTGAATGATGTTTTGTGTGTGTTAGTCTCTACTATTTTGATGTGGTTGTAGCCCGAGAACCCGGCCATGAAGGATAACAATTCATGCGTAGCCACTGAATCAATCAACATATCAGGTATTGGCATTACATACACATCTTTGGGAGTCGCACAGTTCAAGTCTCGGAAGTCAATGCATATTCTGATCTTGTCATTCTTTTTCATGACTGGCACAATGTTCGAAAGCCATTCGGTATATCTGATTGGTTTTATAAACCTGGGCTTTAACAATTTCTCAACTTCTTCTTTCACTTTCAATTCAACTTCTTTTGACATGCGACGAGATGAATGTTGAAATGGTTTGAAGCCTTCTTTGAGTGGAAGTCGGTGTTCGACCAATTTTCGGTCCAACCCTGGCATGTCATCATAACTCCATGCAAAACAATATTTGTATTCCTTCAACATGCTGATCAAGTCTTGCTTCAATTGCTCTTCCAGTAGCTTACTCACATATACTACTTTTAGATTCTCAAGCTCCCCCAAGTTAATCTCTTCCAATGGGTCTGTAACTTCGTGTTGGCCATCTTCCATTTGAGATGGCGCCATCAAAAACTCGTCGACTTCGAGCTCATCCTCTTCGTATTCTTCTTCTTGGACAACTTCAGTTCCATAAGTTTCCCATGCTTCCTCTTCCTTTAGTTTGTCCAGTACTTGCTGCACATGTGCCTTCCATATAGAGGTTGCAGCTACTCCTTTTATTTTTGGTTCAAATCAATCATCAATCTCCTCAATCAGCGGCTGAATTATCGGCCTAGACAGCACGATAACAGTAGGTTTGAGGATTCTTTCCAACACCGATCTTGGAGTTGGTGTTTGCTTGTATAATGGATTTTCTTTCTTGCTATTGCTACGGATTTTGATGGGCCCAAAATCCCCATTGTAATATCTAGCCTCAACTGCACTTCCACTTGTTTGAAAGGGCTTTCCATCCGCTTCTACGACCTCCACGTCATCCCCTTTCCAAAATAACAATAGTTGGTGCATTGAGGATGGGATGCACTGGTATGCATGGATCCAATCTCTGCCTAACAATGTTTGGAAGTTGGCGGAGGAGTTCATCACAAAAAATGCACATATAGATGACATGCTTCCTACAGTAACATCAGCGGGGAACACTCCAATGGTCTTGGTGGTTTCCCCCGTAAATGCAGCAACACAGACCTCAGTAGGGATCAAATCTTCTTCGGTTTTACCCTGATTTCTTAACATCCTTACTGGAAGAACATTCACAGCTGAGCCATTGTCAATCAAGACCCTAGATACTGGTTTCCATTAACATGGGCCTTGATGTACAATGGCCTTATGTGCTTGGCATGGCCAGTGTAGGTTTCTCAAGTATCACCTGTTGAGGCTTATTTGGGTGGCCCTCCTGGATAATCACTCTTGAACTCCCTTCGGGGAGTTTATTTGCATGCTCTTTCTTTTGCATTGATTTATGGGGCATCAACTCCCCATCCTCTTCTCCCATCACATTAAATCTCTCGGGTAGTATCACCATTCCTGTGGCACAATCCACAATGATGTGAAATTCTCCAACGCAAAAATTAATGGTTTTTCTTGCTTGATCATCCTCTTCGCTTAACAAATCATCATCATCTTCCACAAATTTATCCTCAGTAGCCGATCTTCCAAACTTAGATTTACTCCCCACTGGCTCCCTGGAGACTCGAACATCAATTCTGGGTTCATTTCTCAACTTAGCGGACTCCTCTTTTCTTGCAATAGCTCTTTCTCTCAACAGTCGTCTCTTTTGTGTCCTAGTCGGTGGCCTAGGGAACTTTTAGTGTTGGGCCACTCTCCAAGACTCACTGAACTCCCCTCTGGCTGGAAGGACGTATCTCGGCTTTGCTTTCCGGCTCTCAATCATTTTTCCTTTTGAGATTTCATATGCACGCCGCTTTATGCACTGATCAGATGATACTTTCCTGGTTTCCACCTTTCGTGACTCAAATCTACGTATGTTTCTCTTGTCTGAGTATCTCTGGTGCTGATTACGAGATGATTCCCCTCTGAATGTTTGATTCACAAGAACTGTTCTTTCAAGGAAATGTTGGTTCCTCGGCCGATAGGCCGCGGATTCACTAACTTTCTGGGAAACGCTGTTGAACTATTCGTATTCGATCAGCACTATGTCTTCCATGAGCTTCAAACAATTGACCCTTTGGAATCCAGTATTTCTTGATTACTCGGTCTTTCACTGCAAAGGATCGGCTTCTTTTCTCATTGAGAAGACCTCTCAAATCTGTCATATTCACATTAACCAAAACTATTGGGGGGAAAAGGATCATCATCCACCGCCATAGACTCCTGTTTGTTAGGGAACTTCACGACTCCCTTGTTAATTCTGTCTTGCAAGATGTTCTTGAACGCCCAACAAGACTTTGTAGCATGATTTTATGAGTTGTGGTACTTACAATACTGAAAAGATCGGTGAATCGGGTGAAGAGTGTTTAGAAGGGGGGGGGGGGGGGGTTTGAATAAACACTGCTCAATTAAAATAATTCTTCGACAAACTGATTTCAGTTGTATTACAAACTGAATCTAAAATATTCTTTCGGTCAACAACAATCAGTTAAACTGAATAAACAGTTGCGGAAAACTAACTGACTGAAAGATAGAGTATCTAACTTAAAATAATAACTGAAGGTAATAACAACACAATTTGTTTCTGGATGTTCGGAGACTTGAATAACTCCTACGTCACCCCTTCTATCACGCATATAGGATTTTCACTAAAAGACTTTGATCAAACACAGATCAGTGTACTGACCCACTTCAGTTTGGACTTTTCACTTTGCCAATACTGAAACTCTTAGCATACAACACTTTTACAGATCGTAACTGATCTTAGCACAATTTAGAAATTCTATCAATCTATTACCAGGTGCTATGAAAGCTCAAGAGCGTAGTCTAGAATACTACTGATAAAACTGATAAGCGTGAGCTTGATTTCTGAGTGTGAGCGGATATTTTTGCAGCGTAACAACAAGTAAGATAACTGAGAATGCGATGCTGCTTCAGCTGCTGTCTTCGACTATTTATAGGCTTCCTTCTCAACGGTAACATTAAAGATATTTGAATATTCTAACCGTTGATTGCCACGTCGATATATCCTGACAATAGTACACTGTTTATTTCTGAAATGCGGCGAGCCACTACCAGTTGCAGATGGCTGTACTATATGTCGATTGTCGCTTTCAACTGATGACGTGTACAGCTGAGAGATTAGCTAGTAAAGATCAGTTTACGATGAAATATACTTTTGAAGCGATCAGTTGATTGATGACGTGTTTAGTTACGTCGATCAGTTAGTCCAATTCAGTTGCTAGAATCAGTTGGTCAATCTTTTGTCAAACGCCGGAATTTCGTTTCCAACAAATACTCTCGTCCCTACAGCTCTTCTGTAGGTGGCATCCTGTGATCAGGTGGGAATGTGATGAATTTTTCTTTTACCAAGAAATCGAAAACTTCATCGGTCTTTGACACATCAAATGTATACTGCATGTCTTTGGGGAGTTGTGAGCTGTTCTTCTTTTCAGGTTCTGCTGGCTTCTTTTTTAGCAGGGAAACTGTGCAAGAATCAGCTGATCGAATATCTGCCAATGACACATCTTCCACCTCCTGGTAATAAGACCCCATAGCAGTTTTCTTCTTGTACGACTCTTCCCGCAATAGTTCTTCGTATTCAGCCACTTTGGCAGCTAGCTTGAAGAAATCCCAAAACTCCATTCCCTGGAATTTCTTCCTTAATTCAAAATCCAGCCCTTTTTGTGCCATCTTCACAAACTCTGTCTCTGGTAAGAACACCTTGCATCTATTCTTCATCTTTTTGAACCTGTCGATAAAAGACTCCACAGATTCTCCTTTCTTTTGGGTTACTCTGGACAAACCGGCAATACACACTTCTGGCTCTGTTCTATAGAATTGGATGTGAAATTGTCTTTCCATCTCTTGCCAACTCATCACTGAATTTCTGGGGAGTGAGGCATACCAAGCAAATGCAGTCCCAGTGAGGGAATTCGGGAATAGCCGCAACTTTAGATTGTTGAAGTTCTCCAAGTTGGCTAATTTCCTGCACTGGATTGTGAATCTGGCTATATGTTCCATGTTGATTGGTCGTCCTCCCTACAGAATAGGCTAAAATCATGAACTCTATAACCTTTTGGATATGAGTTATTCACGTCTATGTATTATGGATAGGATTTGTGGAATTCTGGGCGGCCTATCTGCCTCAAGGTCGGCCCATATAGCTCTTGAACAGCCTCTTTCACCATTTATGGATCAACCACGTGAATGTTCCGAGCTGGGAGTGAGTGATGGTAGTGATTTGCCCCCCGAGCTTGAAACCCTGCATTTAAACCAATATTACCTACTGGGAAGCCCCCATCTACTCCTTGATAATCCATGTACGATATGTCATCATAAGCTCCTGGTTGGTACAGAGGATTTGTCACGCTGTACACTTGAGTAACTGGTTGTTTCGAGCTCCCCACTCCATGAGCACGTGGATATGGCTGGGATCTTCCCCCTAAGGCTTCTTCTCTCTTGTGAGGTGGTGTATACCTTCTCTCTGGATGATTTGGGAGAGTAAACTCTGGGCGACGGGGATCGCCGGCCCTTGAGTGTCCAACTCCCTGATCGTATTCATGAACTTGGTTGCTTCCCTGGTCAGCCTCTCTGACAGTGGTATTTTGCTCTCCTCGAAGGGACTGACTTGGCTTACACAAAATGGTTTTCAAACAGTCAGCCATCGCCTTAGATAATTCCAGTGAGATTTCATCAATCTTTGAAGCAGTCAATTCTTCCATCACCCTGTTTGAGACTTGATCATACGTAGTAGGAATATGGAGATCCACTTCTTTAGCATGTAGTTCAACAGCATGTTGCTCTGGCTGAGGCGCTTGAGTTCCATTTTGATTCGCCATAGACTCCCCACCCTCCTGATTCACGTTTTCTTTTCTTCTTGGAGGCATAGTGAGGTCCCACTGGGCGTGCCAAAAATATGTTTGCACAATATTTGATTTGCGGGTGTGCAAGGTACGAAAATGCACTAATGTGTGATGATAAAATCTAACTTCTAAATATTCAAGAGACATGAATTCTAAATTCAGTTATAGTCTCCTAAAACAAATGCAATGCCAAAATAAAGAAAACTATTTTGAATCGATGCAAATAAACCTCTGACATAATTTTGAATTTACAAAACTGTAGGAATTCATCAAAACTTGAAAAATATAATAACTTGTTGCTGAAATCTAGAATGAGAAGACGTAAAATGCTAGAAATATGTTGGAAGCTTGAAAAACTATTGCTTGAAGATTGTAAATTTTGCATAGAGCTTTTTGCAGAATTTTTGTCTGTGTTGAGTTGTGTGTCTGTAATCTTCTGCCGCTGTCCCTTTTCTTCTCACCGCTTGGGGGTTCTTCTGCACTCCCCCATCATCCACGTCCTTCTGCCTTTCATCCCAGGATTTCTTCCCTCTCTACCACGATCTTTTGTGATCAGTTTGAATCGATACAAATTAATCTGCTACAGTTCATGGGCCCATATAATTTAATTGAGCTTGTAATTAAATTGGGTTTGTAATTAATTATTTTTAGCCCAAACACTTTTAATTAATGAAAACAGATTAATCAACTGACATATGAAGAAATGAATTCAATATTTTATTTATATTTTTAAATATTAATGGTAAATATATTATTTATTAAAATTAAAATATTTTTTTCTTTTTTTAAAAGGTTTTTATTGTGGGTTTTGGCTTGGATACTACAAAGAATATTTTATTTTTGAACTTTAATCAAATATTTATTTAAATATATTTTTTAATAAAATTAGTTTTTTAAATAAACAGTTAGACCAAAAATATTTTACAAATTTTCCCCCTCAGTTGCAATCACCTCCAAATAATTTCAGTTCACCGCACGGAACCCTCGCCTCAGAAAACAGACGCCACGCCTCCTCCTCCGTCGCCTCCACCACCACATCTGCCGCACCAGTTTCTCAGGCGCCGGATTATTTATCGTTCAACCATTTACACTAAGTCTAAGAATCCGATTTTTTTAAATATCGTGGTAGAAATCATAATTAAGGAGCCAAATTAGGGGGAAGAATGCCTCCCAAGCAGCAATCGAAAGCGGATTTGGCAAAGAAGCAGAAGGTAGTCGAAGACAAGACTTTTGGGCTTAAGAACAAGAACAAGTCTAAGTCTGTGCAGAAATATGTGCAATCTCTCAAACAATCGGTTCAGCCTAAAGCAGATGCTACCAAGATCAATGCCCAGGTCGAGCAAGGATGTATAATTTTTACTTGTGTTTGTATCTGGATATATTGTATTGTTGAATGTTTGATGGGTTATTTCTTTGGACGGTGATTAATTTATATATGTGTATTGTTTATTGGAAAATTAACAGAAGAAGAAAGAGGAGGAGCTGGCGAGGGAGAAAGAGCTTAACGAGTTGCTTAAAGTTGCTATCAGACAACCTAAAGTTCCTGTTGGTAATTTTCTTCCTTTTACTTGCTTTTGTTTGCCACTATTCATATCTGTTGTCTTATTTGGTATCGATATAATTTAGTTTGATCTATTCACTTGTAAGGATATGAAGAATTTTGCTATGGTGATGGTGTGCATGAGAGTGTGTCTCTGTACTTCCTTTTGTTGTGGTGGTGAGGATACCTGGGTTGCTTATATTTCTTGTGTTGCATTTAGGTGTGGATCCGAAGTCAATACTTTGTGAGCATTTTAAGTTAGGACAATGTGCAAAAGGTTTCAAATGCAAGTTCTCCCATGATTTGAATGTGCAGCGGAAAGGCGAGAAGATCGATATTTATAGTGATAAGCGCGATCAAGGTTTTGGTCTTGATGTCTTAATTGTAGCATTCAATTATGTCCTGTTATTTTCTAATAGTTCCTGACCTGAATTTTCAATCTTTTTTAATCAGTTTCTTTTTCTTTTTTACAAAAGAAAATGAAAAGGAAACAATGGAGGACTGGGATCAAGAGACGTTGGAAAAGGTTGTCGAGTCCAAGAGCAATGAGTACAACAAAAATAAGCCTACTGACATTGTAAGTGTTTGTTTGGACCGTTGGTTTCCTTTTTATGAATTTTTGCATGAAACTATTTTTACATTTCCCTTTGGTTGATGTTTTGATTCATGTATGATAATTTATTATCAATGCCATACTGTGGGTTAGTTATGGACATTATTTGCATGAATATTCAAGTGATGGCTAGATAAAACATTTCTCTATTTTTTTATGAACTGTCATAACAAGCATGTATCATTTGGTCTTTCGTATAAAATATATGGGATGAGAACTTAAGAGTTGCATGAAGATTAGAGTGCTCAATCTTTAAAATTCTAATTGTACCGCACATAGTTGTCAAGGGCGCAAGGCGCACCGAGGCTCACAAGGGCTCTGGAGCCTGAGGCGCAAGGCGCGAGGCGAGGCGAGGCGATTGCCTTACCGAAGCAAGGCGCACATTTTTTATTTTTTAAAAAAATACATTTATCTTAGAATAATATATTAATATTAAAATATGAAATAATTAAGTCACAATGTCACACAAAACAACAAATAATTAATAAGTTCATAATAATATGTAACACGCTGTCACGTTGTCGGCATCTGTAATTCTGTTGCAGTCTGCACAGCTCTTGTCGCCTTCTGTTATTTAATTTGTTAACTGGGCTGCTAGGGTTTGGGGTTGTGTTGGGCCTTTTACATTTTAAGTTAATATTAAAAAAACAGAGAAGTTGCATTTTCTGTTATTTAATTTGTCTCTGTTACTGAATTAAAAAAAAAACACAATCTCGGGCGTGCCTTAGGCGGGCCCGAGAGCCCTTCCAAGGCGAGCCCAGGCGCGCGCCTGAGCTCGCCTTTGTAAATTGTTGTGCCTGGGATTGCCCGAGGTGCAACGCCCGCGCCTAGTGGCGCCTCTCGCCTCAAGGCGAGAGGCGCTCGCCTTTGACAACTATGGTACCGCAGAATATTGGGATGAATTGTTGGATCCCGGTTTTCTCGTGTACAAATGCAGCGGAAGTTTTAAAAATTTTAGATCTTGACATTCAAGATATATATTTGGGCACTCGTATGGTTTTAAAATCAAACATTCATAGGGTGTTGAATTATACCTTTAGTGAATTAAATCACTTGGCTCCAACTAATCCGGTATAGGCGGATCTAGCTCTTGATGAATCCCTACGAACGATCTTCAAAAACTCTTTCCTTCAATCCTTCTAATTAGGTCCACGACTAGAAGATTTGTTCCTCTTTCAAATAGCCCTAGAATATTTTAAAGAAGTTTTACGTTGAGATCAAAAATTTGAGAGATGACTCAAATCTCTTTTTCTTGAAAAAGATGGCCAAAAATTTGGAGGAATTTTTGGTGGGTTTCTCTTGAATCACATTTTGAGATAGTAGTGGAGGCTAGTTATTTTTTCAAAAATTATGAGTGTTTTATTAATTAACCCTAAACCTAATACACATATATATAAGCTTAGGGTCCATTAATTAAATCAAACACTTAATGTGCTTAATAAATTAATTACTCTAGTCCAACTAGTTTAAGTAATTAATTAATCTTTTGAAGTCCAATTAAGAACCTTAATAATTTGTATGTTGGTCTTGTACTCCTACAAGCCCATAATACATACACCCAATTACATTTAATTTAAATCCATTATAAATTCAACATTTGAATTTAATATTTAAATTATAAATTCAACTCTTTGAATTTATTACCTCCAAAATTTAATATTTAATAAACCCAACTTTTGAGTTTAATAAATTAAATTATCAAATTTTATTCTATCCAAATTTCATAAATTCAACTTCTTGAATTTACTATATCATAAATTCAACTCCTTGAATTTATTTTCTCAAAATTTAATTATTATAAATTCAACTCCTTGAATTTACTATATCATAATATAAATTCAACTCCTTGAATTTATTCTCTCAACGGGAACAAACGATCCAGTGCTTGTGTGACCCTCAATGGTTCAGGGATACAGCCAGCCGTGGTTCACAACTCTTTGTGATTCAGGACATAATCCTTTATTCGGGCTTACCTTAGTTAGCCCCCCATTCTTTTCATCAACACCTTGATCAAGAATGTCAGAACTCATTTCTGATTGCACCCATTGGATCATGGTAAGAGCATCTAGTGGCATCGCGTGTATTATTTGAGAATTCTTTCTCTAACGTACATCTCATACTCTGGCCAGAGATTCCATGCACTATTATTTCTTCAGATCACACAGGATATCCACACCCGTAAGTGAGCGGTGAATCTCCGACTACAATTCACTGGCTCCCATATGTGTCGCAACTATACCCAACCTCGCCACCTGATGACTCTCCTGGAGTCGGTAAACGAGTCAAAGCACAGCCCTAGCATATAGAGCCTCAGTGTTGTCCCGGGTCGTAAGGACTAATGGTGTACAATCATAGCCACGGACTTATCCTCTCGATGAATGATAACCACTTGGAAAGTCCGGTGGAGGGTTGTTCTGTATAATCATCATATGACTACCCATCTGCATGTTTGGACATCTCTATGCCCTTACCAAGAAACGCACTACACAACATCACAGATGCTAGTCTCGAGCTCAAGAGACCTTTATCCATGTTTTAGGTGGCTGAATTGACTAGGAACGAATTTAGAATATGCAGAGTTTACAAATGAGTTTCAACATCGAATTACGATTCATTTGTGTTAAAGCATAATCAAAGACTTTATCTATGCTGATTGCATGGATATACAGATAAAGCATAACAAAACCATTAAAAGTTAAATTATATTAAAATAAAGATTGTTTATTTAAACTGAGTCAATAAAATCCCTAGCCAACCGTTGGCTTGCAGGGCATCTACTCTAACAATCTCCCACTTGCCCTAGAGCCAACTACCATTAACTTTAATCACATTGCTTCGCGATGCTTCTGAAACAATGGTCCTGGCAAGGGTTATGTAAGTGGATTAGCAACATTATCTGCAGAGGGGACTCTTTCGACTGATATGTCTCTTCTTCCCACAATCTCCCGTATGATGTGGAACTTCCTCAGTACATGTTTGGATCGCTAATGAGACCTTGGTTCCTTTGTTTGCGCAATGGTACCAGTGTTGTCGCAGTACGACGGGATTGGATCAACTCCATTAGGAATAACGCCCAACACTTGGACAAAATTCCTCATCCAAACTGCTTCTTTGGCTGCATCAGATTCAACAATTTATTCAGCTTCAGTGGTGAAATCCGCAACGGTGTCTTGCTTGGAACCTTTCCAAGAGACATCCGCACCATATAGCATGAATACAAAACCAAAAGTCGATTTCGAATCATCTACGTCACATTGGAAACTAGAATTCGTGTAGCCTTCCAATTTCAATTCTCCACCCCCATAGACCATGAACAAGTTCTTAGTCCTTCTCAAGTACATAAGAATTTCTTTCACGGCCTTCCAATGCATTGGACCATGGTTCGCCTGATATTTCCTTGTAACACTCAGAGCGTAAGCAACATCAAGACGTGTCGATATCATACCATACATGATACCACCAATAGCTGACGCATATGGATACGTGTCATCATCTCTATCTCTTCATCAGTCTTGGGGCACATTGCATTAGATAGAGTAACCATGACACATTGGTAAGTAACCTTTCTTGGAATCTATTTAGAATGGTATCGATATAAATTGCTTGGGTGAGCCCCACCATCCTTTTGATCTATCTCTATAGATTTGTATTCCCAATACATAGGATGCTTCACCCATGTCTTTCATGGAGAATTTACTTGTTAACCATACTTTAAATGATTGCAATAATCCTACATCATTCTCAATGAGCAGGATATCATCAACATAAAGTACCAGGAATGTCACTGCACTTCCACTAACTTTCTTGTACACACATGGTTCCTCAGGATTCTTAGCAAAACCAAACTCTTTGATAGTGCTATAAAATCTGAGGTTCCAACTCCTTGACTCCTACTTGAGATCATATATCGATCTCTGAAGTTTGCATACCTTATGCTCACTTCTTACAGATGTGTATCCCTCAAGTTGAGACATATAAATTTCCTTTTTGATGTCTCAATTGAGGAATGCTTACATCCATTTGCCATATCTCATAGTCATACCATGATACTATGGCTAGTAGTATTCTAATGGACTTAAACCTAGCAACTGGTGAGAAAGTTTCCTCATAGTCAACTCCTTACCTTTGAGTATAATCTTTTGCAACCAGCCTTGCTTTGAAGGTCACTACCTTCCCATTCGCTCCAAGATTTCTTTTTGTAGATCCATTTGCACCCTATAGGAACGATTCCCTCAGGTTGATCCATCAATGTCGAGACTTGGTTTGAATACATAGAGTCCATTTCTGACTGCATGGCTTCAAGCCATTTGGTTGAATCAGTATCAGATATTGCTTCTTTGAAATTCATTGGATCACATCCAACACAATGCTCATCGTGGCTTTGTTCATGAAGAAGCGTATGTCTTGCAGGTGGTCCAATAACCCTATCAGACCTCCTAGGAGCTTGTACTTCAACTACTGGTTCTTGGGAAATGGGTTAAACTTCTAAAGTTGAGGGAGTATCTTGAATTTCTACAAGTTTTATCATCTTGCCTTTTCTATCTAATAGAAATTCTTTTCCAAAAAGGTGGTATTTCTTGAAACAAACACTTTTGCTTTATTGGGGCGATCGAAATAATACCCAACAAAATTCTTTGGATATCCTACAAAGTAGCACAAAGTGGATCTACTATCCAATTTGTCTCCTACTGTCTGCTTCACGTAAGCAGGGCATCCCCATATTCTCTCGTAAGAATATTTGGGAGTTTTTCCCATCCATATCTCATATGGTGTTTTATCCACTGCTTTAGCATGGACATTATTCAACAACAGTGCAACAGTTTCAAGTGCAAAGCCCCAAAACGATGTAGGCAATTCAGTAAATCCCATCATAGATCGAACCATGTCCAACAAGGTTTGATTACGACGTTCAGAAACACCATTCAATTGTGGTGTTGCTGGTGGAGTTCACTGTGATAGAATCTCATTCTCTTTTAGATAACCCAAAAATTCAGCACTTAAGTATTTACCATCTCGATCAAATTGAAGTGTCTTAATACTCCTTTCTAGCTGTTTTTCTACTTCAGATCTGAATTCTTTGAACCTTTCAAATGCTTCAGATTTGTGTTTTATCTAATAAACATACCCATACCTCGAATGGTCATCAGTAAAGATAATGAAGTAGGATTGCCCATATTTTGTGCTAACACTTAGCAGGCCACAAATGTCTGTGTGGATCAAATCCAATAGACCATGCACACGTTTCACGTTTCCATCGAATGGAGTCTTGGTCATTTTTCCTTTTAGACAGAACTCACAAGTAGATAATTTATGTTTGACAAGTCAAACATGCCTTCTCCCACTAGTTTGTGCATCCTTCTTTAGGAAATGTGACGTAGTCTAGCGTGCCATATTTGTGTGGGATTTGGATCATCTAACTTTCTTTTGTTTGTTGTTGAAATCATGTTTACTTGGACATTAACTTATCATTTCCGGAACATTTCTGGCACATAATTTCTTATGTTCGGACTTCTTGCAGTGAAATAAATATGTTCTAACTTATCGGGCTTTGTAGGCCTTTTAAGTGTATTTCAGAGTTTGCCTCTTATTGGGATTGTTTTTCTTGTGAGGGGCGGAACATTTCTTTCCCTTACCTCGTGGGTCATTTTTCGTCCGACGAAAGACCCATTATAAAAACAACAATTTTTCTAATTTTATTGTGATTTCATAAGTCATAAGCATATTGACTAGCTCTTCAAGGCTATCAAATATCTAATTAAACTTGAAGTTCACCATAACCCCGTCAAATGAGAGATAGAAAGACAACAAATTTATGTTATCAATTAACTCGTTAGGAATCACATATTTCAGGCCCACCACATTCTCAATAACCACAGTCATATGTACACCATGCTCATGGGCTAGAGCCCCATCTTGCATGTGTGTAGTCATGAGCTCCTTGAAAGTAGTGTGCATCATCGTAGGAGTTTCATGCACCATGGAACTCTTGCACGTGCATTCGAATGTCAGCAGTATTCAAAATTTCCTCAAACTGTCCCTACAGTTCATTTGACATAGAAGCGAGCATATCACACTTTAGCTTGCATACTATGGTTCTACCCTCTTGCATACTTTGTCAGTTCAGCCGGACTGACATTAGTTTGTATATTATTTTCTCCGAATTTAGAACAATTTTCCCAGCCTGTCTTGAAAATTAGATTCAATTAGTTTGTTAATAATAAAATTGGATTACGTGACGAAATCGAAAATATACTGATACGGAAACAATATAATGGTTGCCGATTATTTTAAAATAATTTTAAGATATAAAATATGGATTTTATTTTATAAATCTCTCTCCCACTATTTTGACATTTCCACCACCCTCTGCTGAAAAAAGGAAATCTTATTTCCTTAGTGGGCACGTAGAGTCCAATTAGCCAATTATAATCCTGAATAATATCAGCCAATTATAATTTCTAAAAGGTAGAATCTAATTGCATCCCTATGCAACCTCCGCGTGTTTTGCTCCACGTTTAATAAAGACCCAATAATATGACGCCGTTTATTTTCGCGTGTCAAACCGACCCATCAATATTGAATTGTAGTAGACGGTCGCCATGAGTTCCCCCAATAATACGAGCCGAAGTCATGGGAGTTCCATTCAATTCACATCATATGTCCGGTGGAAGTCACAGCTTTCCGGCGTCCAGGCCTCCCTAATAATATGAGCCAGACACTGTCCGTGGGTAGCGATCAACATGCAACCACGGTTGATGGATGACAATGAAAAATTAAACTCTTTTAATTTTTACTTTTCCGGTTTGATATAAATTTTGAATCATATTCAAAATGAGGGATTTTAATTTTAAATTGTCTGATCATTTTAATTTAAAATCGCGTGCCACGAGTTTGTATGTTTGCCGGATTCATGCAACTATATTATTTAATAATATACATACATGCATACTACTATATATCGCATATATCATAATATGACATTCAACAATAAACAAGGATGATCGATTGCCAACACTATTAGATCCATGTGAGCCAAACATGGATCCAGGTCCAAAACCTATGTGAATGCAGGGATGCAAATGCAACAATTACAAGAGCTTTCAATATTTTACATGTCTTCATCTTGATCATCGGGCCCACCATCTTCCAGTCTTGATATCCCACTATTCTAATAATTACATTTAAATAGCCATGACACATAAAGGATACATCTCATGGGGTGGGAACAGACCATAAACCAGGCCCACTTTAATAATATCAAATATTAACAAAATGAACAAAAGAGTAAATTATCCTAACATACACCTAACACATTGGTCAAGGCTCTCGATCATCTTTCATGCATTTAATATTAAATATTAACATCAATTAATTAAACAAATTTAATTAACTGAACAATCATATATCTAAAAATTTATCACTGACAACCACAATTATTAAAAAATTTAATATATTAAATAAGCCCCTTTATTTAATTTCCAATTAAATCAATAATAATTGATTTCTTGTAAAACTCATTTTTACTATAAATAATTACAATCATATTCTAATTATTTATTTCACAAGAAAATCATTAATTTTCTAAAAATTAGTTTTTAAAAAGAAAAATTGAACCAATTTTCAAAAATATCAAATTTACCCAAAAATTTAAAAAATCAGAAAATTGCACCGTAGGCCCAAACAATTCATACCCATCATCCAGCACACTTCTCGAGACAAGGCAGCCGCCCCCGCTGCCCGAACGTTTCAGGCAGCCGCAAGGACACTGTGCGCGCAGGCGCGGTGCGGCTTCACGCCGTGCGCGCAACGTGCGGACGCTCTGTGACGCAGGCGCGCACAGTGCACTGCCCGGAACAGTTCCGGGCAGTCCCGATTTTTTAATTTTTTTTATTTCTGGAAAAATAAACTTTTTAATGGTGCTACAATTTTCTGAAAATTTTTCTTGTGTGGTTAGAAATAAATTATTTAATATCAAAACCATACGATTTAGAAAAACCGTGGCTCGATACCACTGCTGGATCCCGGTTTTCTCGTGCCCAAATGCAGCGGAAGTTTTAAAAATTTTAGATCTTGACATTCAAGATATATATTTGGGCACTCGTATGGTTTTAAAATCAAACATTCATAGGGTGTTGAATTATACATTTAGTGAATTAAATCACTTGTCCAACTAATTCGGTATAGGCGGATATAGCTCTTGATGAATCCCTACGAACGATCTTCAAAAACTCTTTCCTTCAATCCTTCTAATTAGGTCCACGACTAGAAGATTTGTTTCTCTTTCAAATAGCACTAGAATATTTGAAAGAAGTTTTACGTTGAGATAAAAAATTTGAGAGAGAACTCAAATCTCTTTTTCTTGAAAAAAATGGCCAAAAATTTGGAGGAATTTTTGGTGGGTTTCTCGTGAATCACATTTTGAGATAGTAGTGGAGGCTAGTTATTTTTTCAAAAATTATGAGTGTTTTATTAATTAACCCTAAACCTAATACACATATATATAAGCTTAGGGCCCATTAATTAAATCCAACTAGTTTAATTAATTAATTAATCTTTTAAAGTCCAATTAAGAACATTAATAATTTGTATGTTGGTCTTGTACCCCTACAAGCCTATAATACATACACCCATTATATTTAATTTAAATCTATTATAAATTCAACATTTGAATTTAATATTTAAATTATAAATTCTACTCTTTGAATTTATTACCTCCAAAATTTAATATTTAATAAACCAACTTTTGAGTTTAATAAATTAAATTATCAAATTTTATAAATTCAACTCCTTGAATTTATTCTATCCAAATTTCATAAATTCAACTTCTTTAATTTACTATATCATAAATTCAACTCTTTGAATTTATTTTCTCAAAATTTAATTATCATAAATTCAACTCCTTGGATTTACTATATCATAATATAAATTCAACTCCTTGAATTTATTTTCTCAACGGGAACAAACGATCCAGTGCTTGTGTGACCCTCAATAGTTTCTGGGATACAGCCAGCCGTGGGTTCACAACTCTTTGTGATTCAGGACATAATCCTTTATTCGGGCTTATCCTAGTTAGCCCCATTTTTTTCATCAACACCTTGATCAAGAATGTCAGAACTCATTTCTGATTGCACCCATCGGATCATGTTAAAAGCGTCTAGTAGCATCGCCCATGATCCCCTAGGTATCATTGATAGTGCCTGCAAGAACCAGTCGATTATGATTAACGTACAGTACGGTCCTTTCATCTCATATATCCCGACCGAATCTACAATCATTGGTTAATCGAGGGTTGCATATTAATTCGATAACTATGTGATAACTATAATAGTGGCATCGCGTGTATTATTTGAGAATTCTTTCTCTAACGTACATCTCATACTCTGGCCAGAGATCCCATGCACTATTATTTCATCAGATCACACAGGATATCCACACCCGTAAGTGAGCGGTGAATCCCCGACTACAATTCACTGGCTCCTATATGTGTCGCAACTATACCCAACCTCGCCACCTGATGACTCTTCTGGAGTCGATAAACGAGTCAAAGCACAGCCCTAGCATATAGGACTAATGGTGTACAATCATAGCCACGGACTTATCCTCTCGATGAATGATAACCACTTGGAAAGTCCGGTGGAGGGTTGTTCTGTATAATCATCATATGACTACCCATCTGCATGTTTGGACATCTCTATGCCCTTACCAAGAATCGCACTACACAACATCACAGATGCTAGTCTCGAGCTCAAGAGACCTTTATCCATGTTTTAGGTGACTGAATTGACTAGGAACGAATTTAGAATATGCAGAGTTTACAAATGAGTTTCAACATCGAATTACGATTCATTTGTGTTAAAGCATAATCAAAGACTTTATCTATGCTGATTGCATGGATATACAGATAAAGCATAACAAAACCATTAAAAGTTAAATTATATTAAAATAAAGATTGTTTATTTAAACTGAGTCAATAAAATCCCTAGCCAACCGTTGGCTTGCAGGGCATCTACTCTAACATGAATATCATCCCGATAAAGAAATTTGTTAAATAATGAAGGCTGTGTTGAAGATGCAGAAAACAGAGTGGATTTTTTCGACTCATCCTGTGAATGGACATTTTGGTTATGAAAAATGGTCTGGTTTCCATAAGTTGTTCAATTTATTTTATTACTGGAATGAAATTAAAAAATGTTTACTAGTTTGGTGAAAGAAGGCTAATGCATACTTGGTTTAGTATAAAACATGCTTCATTCTGAAATCTGTTTTCGTTTTCTTTTTTTGCCATGCTTTGTTCATTTGTTTCTTTGTTTACAACTTTAAATAACAAATGCTATCATGCCTTTTCTTCTCATTCTTTGTAGGTATGTAAACACTTTTTGGAAGCAGTGGAGAAAAAGCAGTATGGTTGGTTTTGGGTTTGCCCAAATGGAGGTAAAGAATGCCATTACAGACATGCACTTCCTCCTGGATATGTTTTGAAGTCTCAGATGAAAGCTCTTTTAGAAGAGGAAGCTGATAAACTAACAATAGAGGAGGAGATAGAAAACCAGGTAATCTAATGGCGCAGTAACAAGTTTTGTTTTCATCAGCAATTTTATGTCATATACATGTTTTGTACTTCCGTCAGTTCCTTAGCTTCCTCACTCACTCAAACTATTTAACTCTATGCTATATGGTATGATACTCGGTTGGCAGCGAGCGAAGGTGTCTACTACAACACCTATGACCCCAGAATTATTCATGCAATGGAAGCAAAAAAATATGGAGGAGAGAGAAGCTGGTCTGGCTGCACAGAGGGCAGAGAGAGCTAAGAATGACCGCATGAGGTAAGTCTTCTTGATTGAATGCTTGGATCTTTTTATTTTCCCGTAGGTGTAGTATTTAATCAATATTTTCTACCTTGTGTCACAGTGGTCGCGAGCTTTTTCTCTCCGATTCTAGCTTGTTTGTTGATGATGCTGAGGCTTATGACAAATACCAGCGAGAAGAAGAACCAGATCCGGAGCAAAACGTATCTTTCCTATGCTTTGTTCTGGTTTCGTTTGTTTGAGTGTGGCCAAATTTCCTGATCTTATTTTTGCAATTCATGGATTTTCGATTTAAATAAATGAAGTCATTTTGTGACCATTGACTAACATCCAAGCTTGAATGACGAATACTGTTTGTAAATAAATGAAGTCATCTCTGCTTTTTTTGTTCAGGTCAACAATGATCAAGCCATGGATGGGCCTAGTTCTTCCACTTCAACTACACGTGACTCAAAAGATAATCCTGGACATGACAATGATAATGGTAATAATGACGACAACGACGAAGATGATGATGATCTTGACATGAATGAACTAATGGAACTGGAAGCTAGTCTTTCGAGAACAGCATTACAAATCAGGGAACCATTTGACAATGCTTGATCCTGAACTCAGCAGAACACCATCTAAAATCACATTTTTCACTCGACTCAAGTCCTAAATAGTGCTCATTCACGGCAAGCAGCTGAATTCAGGTCCTTTTGTTAAAGAACTGAGGTCTTTTTTTCTCCGGGGCGTCGATAGCAAGTTTTGTCAGGTCGATTATCTTGCCAACTGTGAGTAGTCTCGTTTTGGTCCTGGTTTGAGCTGAGTTCCTTATCACAAACTCTTTCTGATTGTGAATTCGATTGTTTTCTCTTTACTTTTGCTGTTCAATCCTTGGCATTCAGGCTAATTGCATTCCCCACGTGATAAGTTCCAACTAAAGCACAAGTACTACCAGTGTCCTCATACAGTCTACTAAATATTTTTTTATAATAGTAATTATTTTGGTGTAATTCAATCATGCTAATAAGGGAGGGGTCATCTTAATATATAGTATTGATACACACAAAGCGAAGTATCTAATGATGGTCGTGGGGATAATTTTCAAGTAAAAAAAAAATTATATTAAACCTCTTAATATTGTTTTATATTTTTGTATAAAATTATTAAACTATATCTCTTTATATATAACGTGAATTTTGAAGATTAATCTCCAAGCAACATTCCAAAAAGACGTCAAATAAAATTCTCTTTGTTGAATTAAATTACCAAATTTTAAGGTGAGCCCACCCGTTGTGGTCAATGTTTTCTTAATGGGCCTGGCTAAAGCCTTACCAAAATAAGGTCCAATAGCATTCTCGTAATTATGCTGCAGGTTGTGATTTATATATAAATTATTAGTGTAGAACCCGTAAATCGGACTACGTATAAATAATGCATAATTTCTAGTATTTAAATTTAAAATGTTTTTTTTTATTTCATGAGGATTTAAATTCTTTTCTTTAAATTTAATTATTTTATGCAGTAGTTTAGTTGTTATCTTCTTAGTTAATTAAGTGAGGTCGGACTGGAGTTGGAGTTTGAGATAAAATTTAATGTTAAGAAAACATTCCCAAAATTTATTTAAGATAAATAATAAGTTAATTTATTGTAAAAATATGTTTAAGGAATTATTTAAATAATTTGAGATAAGTAGTAAATAAGTCCCTTAAAGTTCATTAATTAATTTATTAATTCACTAAAATATTTAATGGGTAGATAAAACACTAAAGATTTAAAATTCAATAATTAAGAAATGTTTTCCCCTTCATTTTATTATAATTTTCGGCCACTTCCCTTAGGATTAAAATTTTATTTGTCAACTCTCAAACTTTGATATTTTTCCCTATCCATTCATAGTAGATAATTCCCTAAAATTTTATTCACCTCTAATTATCATTTAAACAATATTTTTACCATGTTTATCTATCAATATTTCATCCCTATTTATTTGAAAAATTTCGGCCACCTTGGAAGATTCGTTTTGGAATTTACAACTCACCATTTCTTTTGATTCTTTTCCTTATCCCTTTCTTGATAAATAATTCCTTCAATTTTAAATCCTCATTAATTATCAATTAAGCAATTCCCTAACCTCATTTTTATTTGAAAATTCGGCCATCACTATTCTAGACTTAAAAATATTTGACAACTCATTCATTTGATTCATTTCCATAATCTTCTTTTGGTAGATAATTTTTCCCCACTTTTAAATCACCAACAATTAAATAATTAAGCAATTTTCTCCCTTGTTACTAGAGTAGAAATTGACCAAGTGCACCCCTTAATTATCCTTCAAATCCCTTGATATCATTATTGTTTCCTTATCTCCCAAACTCAAAAGATAACAAGATTCATTTCTCCCTTTAATCTTGCAACTTTTCCTTCAATTTCCCTAGACTTTCCCCTCACCTTTTCCACCGAAAGTTTGAGAGCAAACTTCAGTAGAAAAACGTGAGAAAAGCAAGGAAAAATAAGAGAGAAAAAGTGAGAAAAGAAGAGCACTCCGTCTCCTCCACGCCGCGTCGTCGTTTCGCTTATTTTCTTTCAAAACAAATCCAGGCATGTATATGTTTTTATTTACTCCTCAATCAAGTCATAGTATTATTTTAAAACATCACATGTGCATGATTTTTAATCATAAAAACCGAAACAAGGCAGCAATAATTTTCGATGAATGCACAGATTTTTTTTCTCGGCAGATTTCATGCTTCACGATCTTGTTGTCTTTGGCGAGTACATGTGGTTGGCTCGATTCCAGGGGCTCGAGGCTGCATCTAGACATGTACTAGGACATGATAGGGTCATGTAAGAACGTTGGTTCCATCCCCTATACGCTGGAGATAGATTTTTTACAGCAACTCCCAAAGCATGTCACTTTGTGTCTCGAATTTGCATGTGTATGGTCTAAGGCGGAGATTCTGATCTTGGCTGCCCTAGGGGCTGTATTCATGGTTAGAACCTGTCCGTAGCTTGTCTAAGACGTGACCAAGTCGGCCTTTCAAGGCTTGGTCCATGGTTGCATCGGTTTTTCAAAACAAAACAAGACAAGCCCCCTTCGATCCCTTTTTATTTTCTGCATGTGTGAGTTTCGAGTAGATGGTGTTTGTGTGGATCTTGGTTGCCTTTTTTGCCCTTAGCCATGGTTCATACAATACCTCATGATGTCTAACCCAGGCCATGGTCAATCAAATGGCCACTGGAATGGTCCATGACAGCAAGTGAAGCAATCCTCCCCACACGCGCAGCGTCACTTCTCGGGTGGGAGTTTCGGGTCGTTCTTGGTGTTGCTTGGATTGTGGCTGGCCTAGGGCCCTTAGCCATGGTTCAAGCCACACCTTAGGATGTTGGTAAGAGGCTCTGGTCGGTGGTTCAAGCCCCAATGGCCATTAGCTTCGCAAAGAACGCATGCAAGCGCAAGCACTGCTGCTGTAATTTTCTGTACAGTAGGTTGGTGTTTCGGTTCAGAGGCTCGTTTGAGTTCTCGGTTGGCTTTTAGCCTATGGCCTTGTACTGGACAATACCTCATTGAGTTAGGAAGTTCATGTTTTTGGCCGTTCCTGATGCGGTTAATTTAGAGGTCGAACGAGAATTTACGGTGCAATGTGCCAAAGTGACTCTCGAAAGATCGTTTCATGATTTTGGCCTCCATTGCGCAATTTTTGTATATTACAGCCCTATGGTTATGTGTTCCAGTATTTTAAGAGTATTTTAACCATGGCTAAACAATGGTTTGATGTTGGTTCGGGTTGGTACGAAGCCATGGTTGAATACTATGTTAGTTTGGCGTAATTGTCTAGTTTTTGGGTCGATTTTGAAGTGTTAGTCAAGATAAGTTTAGTTGCATATTTTTCATGTTAGAATTAGGTCGCAGTGAGCCTGGGAACGATCCAAACCATTCGGTAAAATACTACAAGATTTTTAATTATATTACGTGCATAAAAATATAAAAGTTTATTTTTGGAGATATATGCGATATTGCTTGTGGCCACTTCACACTCGTGGGATTGCAGCTTATCATGGGATTGTTACTTTACCCGGTGACCACTGATCGGTTCAGTTCATGTTCATGTATGGGTACAGATATCCAGTCCAAGGGCTGTGATGATCTCTAACGCCCAGTATACTATGGTTTAATTTGATCAGACGATTCAGTTCATGTTATGGGCCACTTGCGTAGAACATATTCTCAACAGAAAATTATTATATGCTATTTCATGACAGGGCTCTATCGAAAAAACCTTTCACTTACGATTGTCAGTTCAGTTATGCACGTATTTATAATTATTCATGACACGATTTTCACGTTACGCTTTACGATATGAAATCTTTACATGGCATGAAATTTTATGATATATTTACTTGTTATCTATGATGTATGCACTCACTAGACTTGATTGTTGTAGGTACTGAGGAGGTCGGGACTGAGGGCGGGGACCAGTGAGCCATCTTGGGTCGGCAGTAGTAGGAACCTGAGGACCTCATTTTCAAAACTGATTATTTTTATTCCAAACTCAGTTTTATTTTGTTGAATTATTTTAAGTTGTTATTTTGAAAACATTATTTACTTCCGCTGCTACTTTAAACATTCAATCTTTTTATCAGTATATTTTATGAATGAGACATTTTATTATTTAAAGAGAAAATTTTAAATTATTCCGCAAATTTTCAAGTACGAATTTCGGGCCTCTATAGTTGGTATCAGAGCCTATGTTCTTGTAAAGGGTTGTGCTACTACTGACCTCGAGGAGCTCATGAAGTCACATCTTTGGTCTGTAAGTTTTACGTTTACGCATTTTGTTTACAGCATGAAATATTTTAACTGCATGTTTTCATGAAATATTTTACGTTCAGATTTCGATTACGCAGTATTTATTTAAATTTAAAGAAATCATAGAGATTATGCATGTTAGTTACGTATGGGTTATGTATGGAACGGTATGCCTCCTAGACGCGTTCTTGAGCGCACGAGAGATGATGAGCCTCACCAGGAGGACAGTGAGAATCAGAGGCAGGAGAGAGACTTACCACCTCCACATCCACAGGACATGAATGCCCAGATGCTAGCGGGGATGACTCAGTTCTTTGCACAGTTTGCGGGGAACAATGCTGTGGCAGCCAGGCCTACAGGGCCCGAGGCTACCTATGAGCGCTTCATGAAGATGAAGCCGAAGGAGTTCTCAGGGACTTCCGATCCTATGATTGCCGAGGGCTGGATCAAGTACCTCGAGGTTATCTTTGAGTTTATGGAGCTTGGGGATGCAGACAGAGTTCGTTGTGCTACATATCTATTTGGAGGAGACGGACGACTATGGTGGGAAGGAGCATCAGTAGCTTTGAACTTGGATACTCTGAGCTGGACGTGCTTCACGGAGGTATTTTACTCCAAATATTTTACTGACGAGGTGCGTGCCAGGTTGACTAGGGAGTTCAAGACCCTGAGGCAGGGAGACTTGACCGTTACGGAGTTCATCCGTAAGTTTGAGACGGGTTGCCATTTGTGCCCCTGATTGCGAACGATGCCAGTGCCAAGCTGAGGCACTTTCTAGATGGTTTACGGCCGATCTTGCGCAGCGATGTTAGGGTGGCTGGCCCTACTACCTTTGAAGTCGCTGTTTCCAGAGCTCTTGCCGCAGAGCAAGATCAGATTGACATTGAGAGGGATCACCAGGGCAATCGACCATTCCCAGTGCCACACCGCCCTCCTCCTCAGCAGTAGCCCCAGAATAAGAGGCCTTTCCACGGCCTACCCAGAAACAGAGGACCACAGCAGCAACGGGGACGCGCAGCCTCGAGGACTTTTGAGCACTCAGTCTGTCCTAAGTGCACACGCCGCCATGCTGGAGCTTGTATGTATGGTTCCGGGAAGTGTTACAAGTGTGGTAGTCCAAACCACTTGCTGCAGCAATGCCCTCATGGGAGCCTGCCTACCCAAGGCAGAGTCTTTGCTCTCCATGCGACAGAGACGAACCCAGACACCATGGTCATGATAGGTATCTTAAATCTTTAAGTTTGTATTCGAAATTCATTGTTTTGGGAATTTATGTTTTGTGTCGAGATTTTGAAAGTAAAAATTGCGATAGGATTGCATGCTCTAATCAGTGATACTTTCGGGAATTAGGTTAGAAGAACTTTGACCTTTGGATGTCTAAAAGTTAGTTCTAGTAATTATTGGGTTCATCTTGATGTTCCAACCTTTCAGGAAGAATTTTTATAGCGGGTTCACCTACGAAAGCCTTGATAGATTCAGGGGCTACTCATTCATTCATTTCGGAGACCTTTGCTAATTTTCTCAAGGTCAAGACCATTGGGCTAGATATAGCCTATTCAGTAGTATTGCCTTCTGGTGAGGAGATGGCATCTACCAACGTGATCTGAGACATAGACCTCGAGCTTCATGGCAATCTTGTTTATGCGGATCTGATCATACTGCCGATGCCAGAGTTTGACATCATTCTGGGGATGGACTGGCTATTACGAAACAGAGTTTTGATCGACTTCCAGCGGAGATCTGTTCTAGTCCAACCGCCTGGGATGGAGCAGTTCTTATTCGAGCCAGATAGGTACTTTCCTTTACCGTGCATTATAACTCGTGTCCAGGCTAGGAAGCTCATGCATAGAGGGTGTCGGGCGTTTTTAGCAACCTTTATATCTGTCCACGAGGCACCCAGTCAGTCAGCCTCAGTTGTTACGATTGTTAGGGATTTCCTAGATGTTTTTCCTGAGGACGTCTCTAGGTATGCCACCCGAGCGAGAGGTGGAATTTTCTATTCAGCTTATGCCAGGTACGGCTCCGATCTCCAAAGCACCGTGCCGATTAGCAACGACAGAGATGACAGAACTTAAGAAAATTCAGGAACTTCTTGACAAGGAGTTCATTCGCCCGAGTTTTCACCATGGGGCGCGCCAGTCTTGTTTGTGAAGAAGAAGGATGGTATGATGAGGCTTTGCATTGACTACCGAGAGTTGAATAGGGTTACAGTGAAGAAAAAATACCCACTTTCGAGGATTGAAGATTTAATTGATCAGTTGCAGGTAGCTTCGATTTTCTCAAAGATTGATCTGCGTTCGGGTTATCACCAGTTGAGGGTGAAATATGCCGATGTTTCCAAGACTGCTTTTAGGACTCGTTATGGCCACTTCGAGTTCCTTGTGATGTCGTTCGATCTGACGAATGCGCCAGCGATCTTCATGGATCTCATGAATCGCGTATTTCAGCCGTATCTTGATCAGTTTGTGATAGTATTCATAGACAACATTCTCTTCTACTCAAAGAATCAAGAGGATCACAACAGACATCTGACTACAGTTTTGCAGACCTTGCAGAAGCACAAGTTATTCGCAAAGTTCAGTAAGTGCGAATTCTGGTTAGAGAAGGTGGCATTCTTAGGCCACATTGTTTCTAGCAGTGGTATTGAGGTAGACCCAGTGAAAGTTGCAGCAGTCAGAGATTGGGTTGTGCCGCAGAATGCATCAGAGATCCGTAGTTTCCTTGGGCTAGCAGGATATTATCGGAAGTTTATTCAGGGATTCTCCTCTATCGCAGTTCCACTCACATCATTGACAAAGAAGAATGTTATATTCGTGTGGAGCGATGAGTGTTAGAAGAGCTTCAATACTTTGAAGAAAGCTCTTATCTCAGCGCCAGTTTTAGCCATGCCGTCAGGGCCAGGAGACTTTGTTTTGTATACCGATGCTTCGAAGCTCGGTCTAGGCTTAGTATTGATGCAGCATGGGAAGGTGATAGCGTATGCTTCTCGTCAGTTGAAAATCCATGAGAAGAACTACCCTACCCACGATCTAGAGTTGGCCGCCGTAGTTTTTGCCTTGAAGATTTGGAGACATTATTTGTACGGAGAGAAGTACCAGATCTTTACCGACCATAAGAGCCTCAAGTACTTCTTTACGCAGAAAGAGCTGAATATGCGTCAGAGGCGTTGGTTGGAGCTAGTGAAGGACTATGACTGTGACATTAGCTACCACCCGGGTAAAGCTAATGTAGTTGAGGATGCATTGAGCAGGAAAGTAGCAGTGATGGCTCATCTAGTGATTTCAAGGCCTCTTCAGTCTTAGATGTAGAGGTTTGATCTAGAGACTTATCCTCGAGTTAGAGTTCCCCGTCTATATACTTTGACGATTCAGTCTTCTCTTCTAGACCGTATTCGTAGTGGTCAGTCCGCAGATGAGCAGTTGGCAAAGTGGAAGCAGAGAGATGAGGCCAAGGGCAGTATCTTGTATATAGTTAGCGACGGGATTGTGAGATACCGAGACATGATGTGGGTTCCTAGCACTGATTCTATCCGAGCAGATATTTTATCTGAGGCCCATATGTCGCCGTACTCTATTCATCCTAGGAGTACGAAGATGTACAAAGACCTGCAGTTGTTGTATTGGTGGCCAGGGATGAAGAAGGATATCAGACGTTTTGTATCCGAGTGTCTGACGTGCCAGCTAGTGAAAGCAGAGCATCAGAGACCAGCAGGCTTGCTCAAGCCTCTTCCTATTCCCGAGTGGAAGTGGGAGAATATTACCATGGACTTCGTGACCGGTTTGCTGAAGTCAGTCAGAGGATCAAATGCTATCTGGTTCATTGTTGACCATCTTACCAAATCAGCGCACTTTTTGTCCATTAAGACGACTTTCACCATGATTCAGTATGCAGAGTTGTATATCCGAGAGATAGTCAGACTTCATGGTATTCCTGTTTCTATCGTGTCTGACCGAGATCCTAGATTCACTTCCACATTTTGGAAGAGTCTGCATTCAGCAGTGGGTACGAAGTTGTTGTTTAGCACAACTTTCCACCCTCAGACAGATGGGCAGTCAGAGATTTATCCAGATTTTGGAGGATCTTCTCCGTGCTTGTGTCATCGATTTTTCAGGGAGTTGGGAGTCAAATTTGCCATTAGTAGAGTTCACCTATAACAATAGTTTCCAGGCATCTATAGGTATGGCTCCGTTTGAAGCACTGTTTGGACGTAAGTGCAGGTCGCCTGTTCATTGGGTTGAAGTAGGGGAGAGATCAGAGTTGGGTCCAGAGATTATTCAGCAGGCTGCCGATGTAGTAGTCAAGATCTGTGACAGGATGAAGACTGCTCAAAGTCGACAGAAGAGTTATGCGGATCAGAGGAGGAGAGATTTAGAGTTTGCCGTGGGCGACCATGTTTTTGTGAAGATAGCAGCTATGAAGGGCTATTACCGGCGATTTATCAAAGATTTCTCCAGTATTGCAAAGTCGATCACTCAGTTGACTCAAAAGAATACTCTGTTTATTTGGTCAGAAGCTTGTGAGTCCAGTTTTCTGGAATTGAAGAAAAGATTAACCAGTGCTCCAATGCTGATTATTCCTTCAGGTACTAGTGATTTTGTTGTATATTGTGATGCATCTCACAGAGGACTAGGATGTGTTCTGATGCAGCGAGGACATGTCATTGCTTATGCCTCGAGAAAGTTGAAGCCACATGAGTCTCGTTACCCAATTCATGATCTTGAATTGTCGGCTATTGTATTTGCACTGAAGATATGGCGACAATATCACTACGACGAAAAGTTTGAAATCTATTCTGATCACATGAGCTTGAAATACCTGTTTTCACAGTCAGAGTTGAATATGAGACAGCGTAGATGGCTAGATTTACTGAAAGATTTTGACTGTTAAATCAAGTACTATCCAGGGAAGTCTAATGCAGCAACAGATGCCTTGAGTCGAAAGGTATGTGCTCTATCCTTGTCGACGATAGATGTTTCAAATTTGATTGAAAATTGTTGTTTGTCTGGATTAGTATTCGATACAGATAGTAGACCATTGCGACTTGCTACGATTCAAGTGGAACCAGATTTGATTGTTCACATTAAAGAAGCACAAAAAAATGATCAGAATGTTCAGAGGTCGATTGAGATGGTTCGATTAGGACATCAGTCAGAGTATCAGGTACATGATCATGTTTTATATGTGAATAACCATCTTGTAGTGCCAGATGTTTCAGATTTGAAACAACAAATATTTTCAGAAGCGCACCGTAGTCGGTTCAGTATTCATCCTGGAGGAAGAAAGATGTACAACGATCTAAAGACACAGTTTTGGTGGAAAAAGATGAAATCAGAAATTACAGAGTTTGTATCTAAGTGTTTGAATTGCCAACAGGTGAAGGCTGAGAGGAAGAAACCCGGAGGTTTACTTCAGAGTTTATCTATTCCTGAATGGAAATGGGATTAAATTTCCATGGATTTTGTTACGAAGTTACCACGATCATCCCGGGGCTGTGATGCGATTTGGGTCGTGATTGACACATTGACCAAATCTGCATGCTTTATTCCGTACAGAATGACATATCGACATGATCAGATGGCAAAGATATATGTCAGAGAAGTGGTCAGATTACATGGTGTGCCGAAATATATCGTATCAGATCATGATCCCCGATTCACTTCACATTTTTGGCACAGTTTGCTGCAGGCTTTAGGTATGACATTGCACCTGAGTACTGCATATCATCCTCAGACCAACGGACAGTCAGAGCGGACTATCCAGACATTAGAGGATATGTTGAGAGCTGTAGTGCTAGATTTTGGCACTAGTTGGCAAGATTCACTACCACTTTGTGAATTCTCGTACAACAACAGCTATCATACGAGCATCGAGATGGCACCGTTTGAAGCTTTATATGGAAAGAAGTGCAGATCTCCTCTGTATTGGGATGATATATCTGAGATACCAGAACTTGGGCCTGATATGATTAAAAAAATGACTGAGAAAGTAAAATTATTACAGAAAAGAATGAAGACAGCATAGGATAGACAAGCCAAATATGCAAATGTACATCGTCGACCGTTAGTGTTTGAACGGGGAGACAGAGTAATTTTGTAGATTTCTCCTTTCAGAGGCATTGTCAGGTTTGACAAACATGGGAAATTGTCTCCTAGATACATCGGTCCATACGAAATTCTTGAGAATATTGGTGATCGTGCATACCGACTTGCTTTTCCTCCTTATCTATCTGAGATACATGATGTATTCCATGTATCGAAGCTGCGTAGATATATGCCGGATGTTTCTCATGTCATTCAGTCTGATGAAGCCGAGCTTGACGACACTTTAAGTTATATTGAACAGCCAACTCAGATTCTTGATCAGAAAGAAAAACAGCTCAGAACGAAGACTATTCCGCTAGTGAAAGTCCAGTGGAGTCACCATGTCATTGAAGAAGCTACTTGGGAGACAGAGTCAGACATGAGACAGAGATTTCCCGAGTTATTTTATTGATGTGAGTTTTCTTATTCAGCTTCTACTACACATTTATTTCTATTATGATTGATTGTCTATGATTTCGAGGACGAAATCAGATCTTAGCAGGGGAGAAATGTAATGCCAGAGATATTGACTCTGTTAATATGAAATTATTGAATTTGAATTGATATGATTATAGTCGGGCCATTCCGAGACCAGATTGGACAAAGTATAAGAATTAAAAAGAAGAAAAGATGAGTTGGGCCGAAGGTTGTGCGCCCGGGCGGAAGTCTTTGACTGCCCGAGCGCTACATGATAAAGGAAGAGGGCCGAAGGTTTTGCACCCGGGCAGAAGTCTTTGACCGCCCGAGCGCGCTTGTATAAAATTCCAGGGCCGAGAGTTTCGCGCCCGGGCGGAACTTTATGTCCGCCTGAGCGCGAGACGTGTTGAACAAAGCATAAGCCATTTGCCCCTCACCATGCAAGATATATATATATGAGTTGTAATGCATTTCCTTCATTCCAGCAGCAAGGAACCGAGAGCAAGTACAGAAATCCTCAAGCTTCATCCTATCTTAGACATTTGATTGTGAAGAATCTAACCATCCGATTTTCGATCCGAGTTCATATTCTTGTTCTTATTGTTACAAGCTATCAAAGGAGGTAAGTATTGCTACATTTCAGCATGTTTTGAAGTGGAGATGTTGGGAGAAATCAGATTTTGATTTCTGTTATGTGTTCTTATGATTATTGTGAACCTATATTCGTAATTGGATTGAAGAACGGATATGATATGCCATTTTGTTCAATTTCCAGCATGTCTTGAGTGAATTATATGCAGATTTCAGCATGGTAGATTGTGTTTATGATGAGGAGTATGAGTTATTGTTATTGATTTTGATGTTTGAGTTAACCGGTATCGCAAAATTACGCCGTTATGCCGTCGAAATGTACTGAGAGTTAATATTGACACGTACATGTAATGGTTTGAGCTGAATGTTGATCTTGTATCTATTGAATATGTTATTTCAGATCGATCTCGACAAGATTCGACATCAAGACTTCGACATCGACAAAGATTGAACAACGAAAGGTATAATTCAATGTTTGATTGGGGAATATAACTCAAATCAGATCCGGTTTGAGTTTCCCACAAACCACATACTAGATTTTATACCGTGCTATGTTTGTGTAAAAAAATTGAGATAGGAGAGTCATTGGCAGATATGCCAAGTTTCTAGACGTTTGGTGGTATCGAGGCATAGGAGAAGATCGACTCCGATTGTAGATATTCGATACAGACATGACCGAAGTTTAGGAATAAGACGTACCGCCACCCCGATTGGGAGAGTAGGTGGGAGACTTGTTACGTCTTATTCAAACTGAGATCCTTAGACTTAGATATAAGTCGAGTCAAAGAATAAGAGTCAAAGATGTTTTATCTGACTTCACTAATGTGTCATATATGTCGATTCATGTGTTAGGATTTTATATTATTTCATGACATGCAGATATACATGTTTTATAATGGGATTGTTCTAACCGGAGTTATCCGACTGTTGTTGTATCTGTATGTGTGCATGACAACACGTGGGACAGGATCAGGGTCAATGAGAGCGTGACTGAGATCGGATAGCGTGGTGACTTCGGGCGTAGAGGATAAACTAGTAATTTTACATTTGTTATGTAATGTGTTATAAACACTAGCTAGTTGTATTACTATAATGGAACTAGACATGTACCTACGTTTGTTGAAATAAAATAGAGAAATTACTGATGTATGATTTATATACAATTGTTTTTTATAATAAAAGCAAAATTTCGACCCACATTTTCTAGCAAAGATCCAATTAATCCCAAAGACAATTGAGTTAGAGCCCGGGTCCCCACAAAACTTCTCCATCTGGGTGGTTCAAACAGGAATTGCTCCATACCCACTGGTCTAACCAAAACTGATCTCTTCTGAAAATCGATCAACACTCTGTTACTCGTCAGCCAATCCATTCCCAGAATGATATCAAACTCTCGCATTGGTAAGACGATCAAGTCGGCGTACACTAGGTGGCCGAGCAATTCCAGATCGATGTCCCTGACCACACTAGTAGCTGATAATTCCTCCCCTGATGGGACTGCCACTGAGTAATTCATGTCGAGACCAATTGTCTGGATATTCAAGTTGTTGGAGTAGGTGCCCGTCGAGCCAAGTGTTGGCCGAGTGTTCACAATGAAACTCTATGTATAAGCAATCTTTATTTTAGTAATATTTGATATTATTATTTTGGCACATCTTTATCTGTATACCCATGCTAGTTGCATAGATAAAGCCCTTGAATATACAAATGGTAGAAAGAATATGAGATGCTCATATGATGAGTATCATGAAACTCATATTTGTAATACTGTATATTCTAAACGGTTCCTAGTCGATTCAGCCGCCACTAAGAAGGATATAGGCCGCTCGAGTTAGAGACTAGTATCTGCGATGTGAGTACCATGTTTCATTGGTAGGGGACATTGTGATGTCCGAGCATGCAGATAGGTGCTCCTGGTAGAGTGCACTGAACAACCCTCCATTAAAGGACTTTCCAAGTGGTTCTCACTTATCGAGTGGAAACGTCCTAGTTTATGGTTGTACACCATTAGTCCTTATGACCCGGGACAACATTGAGACTCTATGTGCTAGCATTTCCCTTTAACTTGTTTACCGACTCTTATGGGGTCATCAGGTGGCAAGGTTGGGTGTCATGTCGAAACATATAGGAGTCGATGCATTGTAGTCGGGGATTCACCGCTTACCTTCGGGTATGGATATCCTATGTGTTATCATGTGTATGTAGGTTGAAATCTCTGGCCAGAGTATGGTGGTAATTATGAAAGGGGTTTCATAGATTACACCATCGATGCAACTACGACATGACACATAGTATCAATTCATTGACAACTCTCGATAAACCAATGGTTGTCGAATCGGTCGGGATATATGAGTTGAAGGGACCGTACTATACGCTAACCATAATTGAATGGTTCTTGCAGGCACTATCATTTGATACCTAGGGAATCATGTAAGTGATGCTGCTAGGCGTTTAACATGATTGGTTGGGTACTATCAGAATTGAGTTCTGACGTTCTTGTTATCAAGGTGTTGATAAGTAAGAATGGAGCAATTGAGGTATGCTCATATAAGGACATGTTTAGTCCGAATCACATGGAGATGTGAACCCACGGCTAGTTGTATCAGTGAACCATTGAGGGCCACACAAGTACTAGCTTTCTAGATCCCGTTGAGAAGTAAAAATAGTTCAATGTGTTGAACGGCTTATAAAGGAGTTTATAAGCGTAAGGAAAAATTAGAAGTATGACTTCTATAAAGGAGAAACTAGTTCAATGTGTTGAACGACTTATAAATGAGTTTATAAGTGTAAAGAAAAATAGAAGTATGACTTCTATGAGAGAAATGTAAATTTTAATTTATGGAAGTGTTCCTAAATTAAAAGTTGGCCAATTGAATAATGTATTTGAAAATTGTGATTTTCATAAACATTATTATGGACTAAATTAAATTAATTCAAGTGTTGAATTAATTAAACACTAGTGGACCTAGTAGAGTCCAAATAATTAAATTAATTCAAGTGTTGAATTAATTAAATTATATTGAGTCTTGTAGAGCTCAATTTAAATTAATTATTTAACTAGTGGGACTTGGGTAAATTCAAGTAATGTTTAATTAGTCTCAAATATGTTTGAGATAATTAAATTTAGTCCATGGTTTTTAATTTGTTAAAAACCATATAATATGCATGCATGGGAGGTGAAAGGTTGGGAGACAACTTTTTGTATAACCAAGGCTTGGCATGCAACCTTTTTACTTTAACTTTTCTCACAACCAAAAAAATGTCTCTCCTTCTCTCCTAGGATGAATAGTGCCGAAAATACTATTAATTTTCTCTCTCACATTTTTCTTTCTTCAATGGTTGAAGAAACACTCTTTTCTCTCCAAAATTTTTCTCCATTTTTTCTTCTTCAAGTGTTGAGGAATGAAAAATACTTCTCTTTGAAAAATGCTCTCATTTTTCTAGTGCAAAATTAGAGTGGTTCTAGCAAGTTGGTGGTGGGCTTAATATTTGAGCAAGGTGGGCACAAAGGAAGCTTGAAGATTGTCTTGCCATTGAAGAGCTTAGTTGTATATCAACTAAGTTGGAGCCATCATCAATATTTTAAGATTGATAGGTATATTTCTAAACACACTATGAATGTCATTTTTGTGTTTTATTGTATTTGCTACACAAATCTTGAGGTGGCCGAAAATTTGATGTAAAAATTTGATTTTTAAACTTCCGTTGCGCTTCCGGTCACCGTAACCGATCCCCTTTCAAGTGGTATCCGAGCTATGGTTACGATTTTGTGTACCAAATACAAGATATTATGTTGAGATCGATTTCTAACCGCATGAGACAACCAAAACAACAAATCGAGGGCCGATTTTTGGGGTGTTTTTGGGCAGCATGTTGCTGCCCATTTCGGGCAGCTCGGGCTGCCCGTGGGGCTGCCCGTTTCGGGCAGCAAGGGCAGCCCGAGGGGCTGCCCGAACAGCCCCCTTTCGAAAAATTTTAAAAAAAAAATTTTGGCATGTTGGCCGGAATGTTGGCCGGAATCCGGCGACGGAGCTCCGGCGACGGTGATGACGACTAGGGTTTCCAAAAGGTGTTTTGGAATATCAAAGTGTCATGGGCCTTGAGTTGTTGGGCCATTGGATGGCTAACATGTTTGTGAATTTTAAATGGGCTAAAACATTTTTGGTGAAAAATGAATTTTTGGGCCCTTAAGTTTAAAATTACAAAAGTTGCAAATATTTTCTCATGAAATAAATATTTTAAGTTGGACTTTAAATATTTATAGTAAATGGTGATTTACAAGAAATTCGGTTATAAATAAATTAATTGGAAAGTAGACAAAGGTGTTTGTATACTTTGTTAATTTAGTTTATAATCGTGGCGGTTAGTGATTGGATCAAGATATATAATATTGGATCAATTAATTATTGTGATAATTAATTGATGGTGTATGATATGTGATATGATGCATGAAGGATGATCAAAAGCCCAAGCCCAATTTACTAGGTGTATGCTAGGATATTTTGTGTTGAATGATTGTAATAATTATCAATTTATAAAGTGGGCTTGGTTTATGGCCCGTTCCCACCCCATGAGATGTATCCCTATTTGCCATGGATATTTATTTGTAAATATTAGTATAGTGGATGATCAAGATTGGAAGATGGTGGCCATGATGATTATGAAGATCGAAGACATGTAAATATTGGAAGCTTATGTAATAGTTGCATTTGCATCCCGTGCATTTCCCTAGGATTGGACCTAGGCCCGTGTTTAGCTCACACGGTCCGTTAGTTTTGGGGCAATTGATCATCCTTGTTTGTTTACTGTTTATAATATATGCATGATATGTTATAAATAATGAGTATGTGCGTTATTATTATGATAATAACAAAGTTGCATGAATCCGGCAAACATACGATCAAACATGGCGAGCTTTTAAAATAAAATTAATGATGAGACCTTTCAAATTAAAAACCCTCATTTTGAATAAGATTGAAAATTAATATCAAGCCCGAAAAGGGGAATTATAAATTTGTTTATAATTTCCATGTCTTCCATCGACAATGGGTGCATGATGAACGCTACCCGTACTCGGGGCTCGGCTCATATTATTGGGGGAGCTTTGGGTGCCGGAAAGCTGTGACATCCATTGACATGGTGATGTGAACTACGTGGAACTCCCATGATTTCGGCTCATATTATTTGGGGAACTCATGGCGACCGTCCATTAAGGTTCAACATCGATGGGTAAGGCTTGACACGTGAAGATGAACGACGTCATATTATTGGGTCCTAATCAAACGTGAGACAAAAGTTTACGTAGAGGGTTGCATTGTGATGCAATTGGAAACTACCTTTAAAGAATTGTGATTGGCTGATATTATTCGGGATCATAATTCGCTAATTGGACCTTACGTACCTACTGAGGAAAGGAGTTTCCCGTTTTCACTAGAGGGTAGTGAAATATGTCAAAACAGTGGGAGTAAAAATTTATAAAGTAAAAGTCCATACTTTATATCTTACTAAATATTTTAAAATAGTCATCAACATTTATCTGTTTTACTTTTCAATACAAATTGACAATGTCTTCGATGCGCAATCCGATATCTGTAATACTCGACAAACACATATTAACTGGACCTAATTACCTCACTTGGCTACGAAACCTGAAAATCTTCTTGAATTCGGAAAAAGGGTAGCATATACACTGACTGAGTCGCCCCCTGTTGAGGCTCCGACTGACTGCAATCCTGAGGAATTGCAGGCTTACAAGGAATGGAGTGACCATGACTTGATAGCCAGGTGTTATATGCTGACTTCTATGAATGATGAGCTGCAGAGGCGTTTTGAGGATGCAAAGAATGCTGCTGACATTCATATGCACCTCAAAGAGCTCTTTGGTGAGCAGACTCGGCCTCTTAGGCATGCTACCGTCAAGGAGCTGATCACTTTGCGCATGCGAGATGGGGCCTCGGTCCATGAGCATGGCCTAAAGATGATCGGGCTTGTGGAAAAGCTCGTTGGCATGGATCTGATCTTGCCTTCGAAGTTGACCACCGACGTGTTTCTGTTATCATTGCCTAGCTCATTTGATCCTTTTGTGGTTAACTTCAACATGAACAAGATGGAGCAGGCCCTTGAGGAGTTGGTGAATATGCTTGTTACGTTTGAATCAACCATCAAGAAAGAGAAGTTGGTTCTTTATGTGGGTTCTTCATCTGGTACGAAGATTGATCGACATGGGAAGGGAAAGAAGAGTTCTTTCCAACGTCCCAAGAAGAACGTGCCCTTGATGAGGCAATCTCCGAATCCCGTTGTGGCAACCACACCAGTTAAGGCTGACAAGACTAGTGATGTTTGTCATCACTGCAAGAAGCCTGTGTTAGAGTAGGTGCACGTCGAGCCAAGTGTTGGCCGACTGTTCACAATGAAACTCTTTGTATAAACGATCTTTATTTTAATAATATTTGAATTTATTAATTTGGCGCATCTTTATCTTTATACCCATGCTAGCTGCATAGATAAAGCCCTTGAATATACAAATAGTAGAAAGAATATGAGATGCTCATATGATGAGTATCATGAAACTCATATTTGTAATACTGTATATTCTAAACTGTTCCTAGTCGATTCAGCCGCCACTAAGAAGGATAAAGGCCGCTCGAGTTAGAGACTAGTATCTGCGATTTGAGTACCATGTTTCATTGGTAGGGGACATTGTGATGTCCGAGCATGCAGATAGGTGCTCCTGGTAGAGTGCACTGAACAACCCTCCATAAAAGGACTTTCCAAGTGGTTCTCACTTATCGAGTGGAAAAGTCCTGGTTTATGGTTGTACACCATTAGTCCTTATGACCCGGGACAACATTGAGACTCTATGTGCTAGCGTTTCACTTTGACTTGTTTACCGACTCTTATGGGGTCTTTAGGTGGCAAGATTGGGTGTTACGGCGAAACATATAGGAGTCGATGCATTGTAGTCGGGGATTCACCGCTTACCTACGGGTATGGATATCCTATGTGTTTTTCATGTATGTGTGGGTTGAAATCTCTGATCAGAGTATGGTGGTAATTATGAAAGGGGTTTCATAGATTACACCATCGATGCAACCACAACATGACACATAGTATCGATTCATTGACAACTCTCGATAAACCAATAGTTGTCGAATCGGTCGGGATATATGAGTTGAAGGGACCGTACTGTACGCTAACCATAATTGAATGGTTCTTGCAGGCACTATCATGTGATACCTAGGGAATCACGTAAGCGATGCTGCTAGGCGTTTAACGTGATTGGTTGGGTACTATCAGACTTGAGTTCTGACGTTCTTACTATCAAGGAGTTGATAAGTAAGAATGGAGCAATTGGGGTATGCTCGAATAAGGACATGTTTAGTCCGAATCACATAGAGATGTGAACCCACGGCTAGTTGTATCAATGAACCATTGAGGGCCACACAAGTACTTGCTTAGTAAATCCCGATGAGAAGTAAAATAGTTCAATGTGTTGAACGGCTTATAAATGTGTTTATAAGCGTTAAGAAAAATAGAAGTTTGACTTCTAAGAGAGAAATATAAATTTTAATTTATGGAAGTGTTCCTAAGATTAAAATTTGGCCAAGTAAATAATGTAGTTGAAAATTGTGATTTTCATAAACATTATTGGGGACTAAATTAAATTAATTCAAGTGTTGAATTAATTAAACACTAGTGGACCTAGTAGAGTCCAAATAATTAAATATAATTCAAGTGTTGAATTAATAATATTGAGTCTAGTAGAGCTCAATTAAAATAATTATTTAACTAGTGGGACTTGAATAAATTCAAGTAGTATTTAATTAATCTCAAATGTGTTTGAGATAATTAAAATTTAGTCCATGGTTTTTAATGTGTTAAAAACCATATTATATATGCATGACATGCTAGGGTTTGCATGCTTGGGAGGTGAAGAGGTGTGGAATACTTTTTATTAAAAAATTCAAAAGCATGCAACTTTTGTCTCCCAACTTTTCCCACACCCAAGTCTAGACTTCACTCCCTCATTCCCTCCTCCTCTTGGCCGAAACTTCTTCCCTCTTCTCTCTCAAAATTTTTCTTCATTGTGTTCTTCAATTTGTTGAGAACAAAATTTCTCCTTGAAAAATCCTTTTGATTTTCTAGTGCAAATCAAGAGGGGATTTACATAGCTAAGTGGTGGGCCTAATTCTTGAAGAGAAAAAGGTGAGCTTGTAGACTTGTCTTCCATTTGAAGAGCTTTGTTGTTCACAACAAAGTTGGTGCCATCATCAACTTCTTGAAGTTGATAGGTAATGAAATTTCTAACACCCTATGTATGTTTTGGTGTTGTTTGTAAATATTACACAAATAAATGTGGGGGCCGAAATTTTTGAGCTATAAAATTTAATTTTTGACTTCCGTTGCGTTTCCGACCTCCGTAACCGGCCCGCTTTCAGCCTGGACATTGGAGGCGAAATTGCAAGGAATATCTTGCCCAGAAGAGTTCTGGAAACGGTATGTTCTAAATTAAAGTAAACATTTCAATTAACTCTACTTCTTGGGTATTAGATACCGGTTATGACTCACATCTCTGTAATGGGTTACAGGTGATGGGAAGAAGTAGGAAGCTTAAGGGAAGGTGAGACCTTCTTGAGAATGGCTATGGAGCAAGAGTTGCTGCCAAGACCTTAAGAAATGTTTACTTATTGTTGAACAATGATTTTAAGTTAATTTTAAGAGATGTTTTGTTTGTACCTTTTTGGTGAAAACAATGTTTCCATTTCTATGGTGATAAAAATGGATATTCTTGTTTATTTAGCAAAGGTGTTTGCAACATTTACAAGAATGAATGTTTAATTGGTACTTGAGAACTTGAAAACGATCTCTATAACTTAAAATTGAAAGATATTCCATTAAATGTCCATTCAAAGGCAGACACCATATGAGATATGGATGAGTAAGCCTCCCAAATATTCTTATCTTAGAATATGGGAGCCCTGCTTATGTGAAGCAGGTAGTGGGAGATAAATTGGATAGTCGATCCATTTTATGTTACTTTGTGGAATATCCAAGGAATTAAGTTGGATATTATTTCTATCATCCCCAAGAAACAAAAGTGTTTGTTTCTAGGAATGCAACCTTTTTGGAAAAAGAATTTCTATTGGATAGAAAATGGGAGATGATAGAACTCGAAGAGGTTCGAGAGACACCCACAATTATAGAAACCACACCCGAAGAGCCAAGAGAGGAGATACAAGCTCCTAGAAGATCCGAGAAAGTCTCGAGACCACCTATGAGGTATGGTCAGCTTCTTGAAGAGGGCCATGATGAGCCTAACAATGGATGTGATCCAAGGATCTTCAAGGAAGCGTTATCTGATGCCGATTCATCCAAATGCCTTGAAGCTATGGAATCTGAGATGAATTCAATGCATTCGAACCAAGTATGGAATCTTATAGATCCACCTGAGGGAACGGTTCCCATAGGGACTTGGGGCGGATGGGAAGGTATTGACCTTCAAGGCGCGATTGGTGGCAAAAGGATATACTCAAATACAAGGAGTTGACTTTGAGGAAACCTTTTGACCAGTTGCAATGTTCAAGTCTATAAGGATATTGCTAGCCATAGCTGCATGGTATGACTATGAGATATGGCGGATGGATGTTAAGACAACCTTTCTTAATGTGGATATTAAGGAAGAGATTTACATGTCTCAACCTGCAGGGTTTACATCTATTGGAAGTGAGCATATGGTATGCAAACTTCATAGATCTATTTATGGTCTAAAGCAGGCATCTAGGAGTTGGAACCTTAGATTCGCTAGTACAATCAAAGAGTTTGATTTGCTAAGAATCCGGAGGAACCCTGTGTGTATAAGAAGGTCAGTGGGAGTGCTGTGACATTCCTGGTGTTGTATGTTGATGACATTCTACTCATTGGGAATGATGTAGGGATGTTGCAATCAACTAAGATATGGTTAGCGAGTAAGTTCTCGATGCAGGACTTGGGTGAAGCATCTTTTGTATTGGGATACAGATCTATAGAGATAGATCGAAAAGATTGCTTGATCTTACCTAGTCCACATACATTGATACTATCGTGAAGCGGTTCTCGATGGGTGAGTCCAAGAGAGGACACCTACCAATGTGTCATGGCGTGTCCCTATCCAAGTTTATGTCTCCCAAGACTGATGCAGAGATAGCGGCGATGACAGGCATTTTTTATGCATCTACGATTGGTAGCATCATGTATGAGATGATATCTACACGTCCTGACGTGGCTTTCGCACTAAGTGTAGTGAGTAGATATCAATCGAACCCTGGTCTTCCACACTGGAAAGCTGTGAAAGACATCCTCAAGTAGTTGAGAAGGACCAATAAATTGTTCTTGGTCTATGGGTGGAGAACTAAAATTGGAAGGCTATACCGACTCTAGCTTCCAAAGCGATATCGATGACTTGAAGTCAACCTCTGGATTTGTATTCATGCTCAATGGTGCTGCTGTCTCTTGGAAGAGTTCCAAGCAAGACAATAATGCGGATTCCAGCATAGAGGCCGAATACATTGCTGCATCAGATGCAGCATGGGAGGCTGTTTGGATAAGGAATTTCGTCTAAGAGTTGGACGTCATTCCTAATGGAGTTGCTCCTATCCCGGTGTTGTGTGACAACACGGGAGCTTTAGCTCAAGCAAAGGAGCCAAGGTCTCATCAGAAGTCCAAACATGTATTGAGAAAGCACCACATCCTCGGAGAGATTGTGGAAAGAGAAGTGTCTATCGACTACGTCGGCTCCGCAGATAATGTTGTTGATCCACTAGCTAAGCCTTTACCTGGACCATTATTCGAGATGCATCGCGAATCAATGAGTTTGAAGCATATGGGTAGTTGGCTCTAGTGCAAGTGGGAGATTGTTGGAGTAGGTGCCCGTCGAACCAAGTGTTGGCCGAGTGTTCACAATGAAACTCTATGTATAAGCAATCTTTATTTTAGTAATATTTGATATTATTATTTTGGCACATCTTTATCTGTATACCCATGCTAGTTGCATAAATAAAGCCCTTGAATATACAAATGGTAGAAAGAATATGATATGCTCATATGATGAGTATCATGAAACTCATATTTGTAATACTGTATATTCTAAACGGAAGTATGACTTCTATGAGAGAAATGTAAATTTTAATTTATGGAAGTGTTCCTAAATTAAAAGTTGGCCAATTGAATAATGTATTTGAAAATTGTGATTTTCATAAACATTATTATGGACTAAATTAAATTAATTCAAGTGTTGAATTAATTAAACACTAGTGGACCTAGTAGAGTCCAAATAATTAAATTAATTCAAGTGTTGAATTAATTAAATTATATTGAGTCTTGTAGAGCTCAATTTAAATTAATTATTTAACTAGTGGGACTTGGGTAAATTCAAGTAATGTTTAATTAGTCTCAAATATGTTTGAGATAATTAAATTTAGTCCATGGTTTTTAATTTGTTAAAAACTATATAATATGCATACATGGGAGGTGAAAGGTTGGGAGACAACTTTTTGTATAACCAAGGCTTGGCATGCAACCTTTTTACTTTAACTTTTCCCACAACCAAAAAATGTCTCTCCTTCTCTCCTAGGATGAATAGTGCCGAAAATACTATTAATTTTCTCTCTCACATTTTTCTTTCTTCAATGGTTGAAGAAACACTCTTTTCTCTCCAAAATTTTTCTCCATTTTTTCTTCTTCAAGTGTTGAGGAATGAAAAATACTTCTCTTTGAAAAATACTCTAATTTTTCTAGTGCAAAATTAGAGTGGTTCTAGCTAGTTGGTGGTGGGCTTAATATTTGAGCAAGGTGGGCTCAAAGGAAGCTTGAAGATTGTCTTGCCATTGAAGAGCTTAGTTGTATATCAACTAAGTTGGAGCCATCATCAATCTTTTAAGATTGATAGGTACATTTCTAAACACACTATGAATGTCATTTTTGTGTTTTATTGTATTTGCTACACAAATCTTGAGGTGGCCGAAAATTTGATGTAAAAATTTGATTTTTAAACTTCCGTTGCGCTTCCGGTCACCGTAACCGATCCCCTTTCACAAGTGACTAGCGAACATCTCTGATATGAAAGAATGGGTGGCTCCTGAGTCTATCAGGGCCTGAGTGGCTAATATCTTAATGAAAATATTTCTTGAGAGACGTTAGCACAACACAAACTTATATCCCAAATTCTAACATTAACCTCAAACATAGCAGAAAATTACTATCCCAAATCACTCAAAGTATTACTAGCATCTTAATAATCCCAAATAAAATTCAAAACATGCAAGGCAACAATAATACTGAGCTTAGGTAGAAAAGTTTACCGGTCAGTAATGTCGTGTCTGGGTTCGCCTCCTGTGCATGCATGGCGAACACTCTGCCTTGAGGTGGCTGTTTCCACTGTGGGCACTCTTTCAGCATGTGGTCAGTAGCCCCACATTTAAAACACTTGCCTGACCCATATAAGCACTGCCCCGAATGCTGGCGGTTGCACTTTGGGCATACCGGGAAAACGACTGGCCTCTGTGGTGCCCCTTGCTGCTGAATTGGACCCTTGCCCTTTGGCGGTCCTTGATATGGCTCCTTTCCTGGCGACCCCTGAAACGGCCTCTTAAACTGAGGTCGTTGATGCTGTTGGTGCTGCTGGTGCTGCTGAGGTGCCTGATAGGGGCTCTTGCCATGAAATATCCAACTTGATATCTCGCTGATCCTGCTTTGCATCCAATGCTCTAGATACGGCGACTGCATAAGTAGTAGGGTCAGCAACTCGGACATCACGGCGCAAGATCGGCCGCAATCCATCCATGAAATGCCTCATCTTACTCTGGACATCATTAGCTATCAGGGGTACGAAATGACACCCCCTCTCAAACTTGAAAGAGGATAGACTAAGGTGCCCGAATGCGCAACAGAAGTTTCAAAATGTTTTTAATGCAAAAATCGAGCACCCTAATGTACTAGTTTGTAGCATATATGAAAAACACCAAAATGTCATACATAAGGTGTTTAGAAATCTTTACCTATCAATCTCTTGATATTGATGATGGCTCCAACTAAAGTGTAAACACCTTAGCTCTTGAATGGCAAGAAGATCTACAAGCCTCCTCCTTTCTTCAAAATTAGGCCCACCAAAAACTAGCTAGAACCCTTCTTATTTTGCACTAGAAAAATAAGAATATTTTTCAAGGAGAAGTATTTTCTATGCTCAACAATTGAAGTAGAAAAATGAGAGAAATATGAGGGAGAGAGCTCATGCAAATTTCGGCCCAGGCATTTTAAGGAGACAAGGGGGAAGACTTTTCTTGCTTGTGGAAAAAGGTAAAGCAAAAAGTTGCATGCCAAGCCTTGGTTATACAAAAAGTTGTCTCCCAACCTTTCACCTCCCATGCATGCAAATCTATTTGATTTTTAACAATTAAAAACCCATGGACTTAATTTTAATTATCTCAAACAAATTTGAGACTAATTAGACATTACTTGAATTTTCTCAAGCCACTATGAATAATTATTTTACTATTGGGCTCTACAAGACCCAATATGATTTAATTAATTCAACACTTGATTTAAGTTAATTATTTGGACTCTACTTGGCCCACTAGTGTTTAATTAATTCAACACTTCAATTAATTCAATTTAGTCCATAATAATGTTTATAAAAATTACAATTTTCAAATACATTATTTATTTGGCCAACTTTTAATCTAGGAACACTTCCACAAATTAAAAGTTACATTTCCCTCATAGGAGTCATACTTCTATTTTTCCTTACGCTTATAAACTCCTTTATAATCCGTTCAACACATTAAACTATATTACTTCTCAACGGGATCTAGGAAGCTAGTACTTGTGTGGCCCTCAATGGTTCATTGATACAACTAGCCGTGGGTTCACATCTCCTTGTGATTCGGGCTAAACATGTCCTTATTCGAGCATACCCCAGTTGCTCCATTCTTACTTATCAACTCCTTGATAAAAGAACGTCAGAACTAAAGTCTGATAGTACCCAACCAATCATGTTAAACGCATAGCAGCATCTCTTACATGATTCCATAGGTATCAAATGATAGTGCCTGCAAGAACCATTTAATTATGGTTAGCGTACAGTACGGTCCCTTCTACTCATATATCCCGACCGATTCGACAACCATTGGTATATCTTGATTGTCAATGAATCGATAGTATGTTTCATGTCGTAGTTGCATCAATGATGTAATCTAAGAAACCCCTTTCTTAATTACCACCATACTCTAATCAGAGATTTCAAACTACATATACATGAGATCACATAGGATATCCATACCCATAGGTAAGCGGTGAATCCCCGACTACAATGCATGGACTCCTATATGTTTCGACAAAACACCCAACTGTAATGCTCAGAACACCGAGTGATCATTCTGAATTGAGAGATATGTTATGAACAATGTGTATAGAGATAAGAAATAAGAGATGAAGAAGTTTGACGTAAAATGTAGAATTATGCCATTGTAATTCGAAGTTACAGCGCACCCGCAGTGCTTGTAAGCACCGCACCCGCGGTGCAATGGGCAGAAAATGAGTGAATTCCCGTAGCCACACCGCACCCGCGGTAGTTACATGACCGCACCCGCGGTCATCACTTGTGAAAAATAAAAATTCTGCCGAAGCCATAGCGCACCCGCGCTCCTAGCGTTACCGCACCCGCGGTCATACTTCCGAGAAATCCACCTTTGTTCTTATGTTGACACATGGCCTGAGGTATAAATACTTAGTGCTGATTCACCCTTTCATCGGTTCAGAACTGAGAATCGAGAGAATCTATTAGAATTCCTCAAGTTTCCTTCAAGGTTTGAGGTAAGATATTTTAAGATTTAGCTATCCGAATTTAGTTTCGATTTCGGTTTTGAACTCCTTGTATCAAGGGCTTCGAAAGGGTATATGTTTTGTCAAATTCCAGCATGTTTTGATTCATATGTGTTGGGAGAATTATGATTTAAGTTAAGAAATATGTTCTTATGATTACAAGGATTGTAGATTTGAAACCGGAACGAAGAAATGACATCATATGCAATTCCTATGAATTTCAGCATGGTTTATGGATAGTTGGAGCATAATTGTTGTGTTAGATTGATATTGTGGTGGATTATGAATGAGAATAATTGAGGATTGAGGTGTGTATTGACCGGTATTGAGAATTTACGTCGTTATGCCGTCAAAGTCTATACCGAGATTGATTATTGATAGTGTAGGTATCGACTAGAGTTAGTAATTGATCGTGTATTTATTATACATTTCCATTTCAGATTGTTTCACTTCACTTCGACATCGAGACCTCGACATCGATAACGAGTGATCAAGAAAGGTATAGTACATGTTTTGTTTGGGGACTTGCGACTCAAATGAGATCACATTTGAGTTTCCCAACCAAAATCACATACTTGTTTTATTGTTCATACCTTGATATGATTATGATTGTTATAGATTGGTTTATAGAACTTGTATGCAGATCTTGCTATGCTTTGTTTACAGATCGTGTAGCATTGCATTATGCTTGTTTGCAGATTTTGCATTCATGCATTAAGATAGGGCAGTCTGGAGATCAGGCAGACTACTAGATGTTCGGCGATATCTCAGCTTAGGGGAAGATCACCGCCCCTTTGTAGACGTGGATACAGATCAGGCCGAAGTCTAGGAATAAGACGTACAGCACCTCGATTGGGAGGGTAGGTGACAGACAGTGACGTCTTATTCACAACGGGATCCATAGAGTTCTAGTCGAGTCGCGTCTAGACATGATTAGACTCGTATTGCATGATTATGTATGCATGACATTCATATTAACATGTTTCATGTTTTAGATTGTTTTACTGCATGTATACATGTTTATACTGGGATTTGTTCTCACCGGTTTTCCGGCTGTTGTTATGTCTGTATGTGTGCATAACAACAGGTGGGGCAGGATCTGGGTCGAGACAGAGATGATCGTGTTAGCGTGGAGATCTCGGGCGTAGCAGATGGACCCGTAGTTGTCTTTTATTATGTACTGTCTTTTAATACTGGTTAGTTGAGGACATACAGAATAAGACATGTATATTATGTTTGTATGTTGTAAATGAAATAAAGATTGTTGCTTGTTTAATTACATTTGATTAAATGTAAAAGCGAAAAATTGACCCACGTTTTAGAATAATGATCCATTTAATCCCAAGAAAAATAATTAGAGCCCGGGTCCCCACAACAGGTGGTATCAGAGCGATAGATCTTTTAGTGTAAGATAAGAAAGAATGAGCGGGGTAGATTGAGTCTTTTCCTTGCTTTATGATGTGCTAGCATGATTTAATGCTTTCCTTATTGTGTGCGTGTTATTTGATTTGATTATAACATGTGATTAACTGAATCAGAACTGATTCTAGATCAGAGGTAACTGACTAGAGGATGGCTGAGACAGTTGTATATTTGTATACTAATCCTTTGGATTATTAGATATGCCACCTAGAAGAGCAGCAGTACCTCTACGACCCACAGCACCAGAACAGGGGAGCACATCCGGAGATCCTATGGATGTTACGGCGACCCCTATGGAGACGTTGCTGAAGCGATTCCAATCCTTTCGACCTCCCACATTAAAAGGTACTGAGAATGCCATCGAGTGCGAAAGTTGGCTTGAGGACATTGAAATGTTATTCGAGTCTTTGGAGTATGGTGACGAGAAAAGAATAAAGCTTATTGGCCATCAACTCCAGGACATAGCCAAGAACTGGTGGTTGAACATGAGAAGAGCACTAGAGCAACGTGGTACAGAAATTACATGGAAAGTGTTCAAGACGGAGTTCTATCAGCGTTTCTTTCCTGTATCCTACCGTAAAGATAAAGGCGCTGAATTTGCAAACTTGAGGCAAGGGCAACTGAACATTGAAGAGTATGTTGCTAAATTCTCTTCCTTGCTTCGTTTCGCACCCCATGTTTCAGGGAATGACGAGGCCATGGCGGATCAATTTATCAATGGCTTAAATCCAGATATCTTTACGTTGGTAAACACGGGGAGACCGAATAATTTTGCAGACGCGTTAAATCGGGCCAAAGGAGCAGAAGCAGGATTGATAAGACAGCGGAGTGCTCCATATGTTGCTCCTGTGCCAAGACCACCACCACCTTCAGTGCAATCTCCTCCTCCAAGATTTGATAGTGGCGGTAGTAGCAGTGGCAGAAAGGAACAGCTGAAGGCGAAGGGGAAACAGTTTAAGCGACCTGGGAGCAGTTCGTCGAGCTCCAGCGGATCAAGACAGACTGGTTTTGATCAAAGTTCAAGGACTTCAGGTGTCTACTGTAATTCTTGTGGAGGTAGGCATGCGACTGAACAGTGCCAAGGAGTTACAGGCCGATGTAATATTTGTAGGCAACCGGGACATTTTGCCAAAGTCTGTCCACAGAGAGGTGTACAGCAAGGCCAGAGTGGAAGAGCATCCGGGTCAGTACCTCAGTTTGAGCGGCAGGAAACATCGGTTCACTCTTTTCAGCCTCCACCAGCACAGACCCAACCCAGAGCTCGAGGTAGTCAGACGGTGAGTCAACCTCCGAGGCAACAGGCCCAAGTGTTTGCATTGACCGAAGAGCAAGCACAAGATGCACCAGATGATGTTATAGCAGGTAATTGTCTCCTTTATGGTTATCCTGCTTATATCTTGATAGATACAGGTGCATCACATACATTCATTTCAGAGCGATTTGCATTGTTGCATTCATTGCCTGTGGAGTCTTTGCTAGATGTTGTATCTATTACTTCTCCGTTGGGAAGTGGGTTGATTTCTGTGACTACGGTTAGACATTGCATTCTACAGTTTGAGGGGCATGAGATCGACCTAGATTGTATAGTATTGGGTCTAGCTGATTTTGATTGTATAGTCGGTATTGACATGCTAACAAAGTACAGAGCCACTGTAGATTGTTTCCATAAGATTGTCAGATTCAGACCCGACATGACAGACGAGTGGAAATTCTACGGGAAGGGTTCCAGATCTCGGATTCCCTTGATTTCGGCTCTTACTATGAACAAATTGTTACAAAAAGAAGCAGATGGTTTCTTTATTTATGCTGTAGATATGCAGAAGTCGAGCCCGGCGTTGGCGGATTTGCCAGTGGTACGGGAATTTCCAGATATTTTTCCAGATGAAATCCCAGGATTACCTCCGGTTCGAGAGGTAGATTTTAGCATCGAACTTGTACCAGGTACCGTTCCTATTTCGAGAGCTCCGTATAGGATGGCACCTATTGAACTAAAAGAATTGAAAGCACAATTAGAAGATCTTCTAGCCAAGGGATATATCAGACCTAGTGTATCTCCTTGGGGCGCTCCGGTGCTATTTGTGCGAAAGAAAGATGGTTCGATGCGTTTATGTATTGATTACAGGCAACTGAACAAGGCAACGATCAAGAATAAATATCCTTTGCCTAGGATTGATGATTTATTTGATCAGTTGCAGGGATCCTCCGTGTATTCGAAGATTGATTTGCGTTCTGGGTATCATCAGCTCAGAGTTCGAGATATAGACATACCAAAGACAGCATTTCGAACCAGGTATGGACATTACGAATTTGTTGTCATGCCTTTTGGTTTAACCAATGCTCCTGCGGTATTTATGGGCTTGATGAACCAAGTGTTTCAGAAATATTTGGATGAATTTGTCATTGTTTTCATCGATGATATTTTGGTGTATTCGAAGAACATAAATGAGCATGCAGAGCATCTCAGAATTGTTTTGCAAACATTGAGAAACGAGCGACTGTATGCTAAATTGTCAAAGTGTGAGTTTTGGTTGAATCGAGTTGTATTCTTGGGGCATATTATTTCTGGAGATGGTATTTCTGTTGACCCGAGTAAGGTGGAAGCTGTGATCAGTTGGTCGAGACCGACTTCTGTACCAGAAATACGCAGTTTCATGGGCTTAGCCGGATACTACAGAAGATTTATCAAAGATTTCTCCAGTATTGCAAAGCCAATAACTCAATTGACGCAAAAGAATGCACCATTTGTTTGGTCAGAAGAGTGCGAGTCTAGCTTTCTAGAGTTGAAGAAAAGGCTGACCAGTGCCCCAGTACTAACGATACCTTCAGGTACGGGTGATTTCGTTGTATATTGTGATGCTTCTCATAGAGGTTTGGGATGTGTTCTTATGCAGCGAGGCCATGTGATCGCATACGCCTCGAGACAATTGAAGCCACACGAGATCCGATACCCCATTCATGATCTGGAATTGGCGGCTATCGTATTTGCATTAAAGATTTGGCGTCATTATCTCTACGGCGAAAAATTTGAGATATTTTCCGATCACAAGAGCTTAAAGTACCTATTTTCTCAATCAGAACTGAATATGAGGCAGCGTAGATGGCTAGATCTTCTGAAAGACTTTGACTGTGAAATCAAATATTATCCAGGGAAGTCAAATGCAGCAGCAGATGCCTTGAGTCGTAAGGTATGTTCTTTGTCCTTATCGACGATAGGTGTTAACAAGTTAGTTGAAAATTGCTGTACATCTGGATTAGAATTTGATACAGATAGTAAGCCACTACGACTTTTTACGATCCAAGTTGAGCCCAATTTGATTATGAGGATCAAGGAAGCACAAAGAACCGAACAGAATGTGCAGAGATCGATTCAAATGGTCAGATCAGGGCATGTATCAGAATATCAGGTACGAGATCATGTGTTGCACGTGAATAACCGTCTAGTTGTGCCAGATGTTGCAGATTTGAGACAGCAGATTCTGACAGAGGCACATTGTAGTCGGTTCAGCATTCATCCGGGTGGCAGGAAGATGTACAATGACTTGAAGACACGGTTCTGGTGGAAGCAAATGAAGTCAGACATTGCCGAATTTGTGTCTAAGTGTTTGAACTGCCAACAGGTGAAAGCTGAAAGAAAGAAACCTGGAGGTTTACTTCAAAGCTTAGCCATTCCTGAATGGAAATGGGACCACATTTCTATGGATTTCGTGACGAAGTTACCTCGATCATCGAAAGGCTGTGACGCGATTTGGGTCATTATTGATAGATTGACCAAATCTGCTTGTTTCATTCCGTACAGAATGACGTATAGACAGGATCAGATGGCGGAGATTTATATTCGAGAGGTAGTCAGATTGCATGGAGTGCCGAAGTCTATCGTATCAGATCGTGATCCACGATTTACTTCTCACTTTTGGCACAGTTTACAGCAGTCCTTAGGTACGACTTTACACCTGAGTACTGCTTATCATCCTCTGACAGACGGACAGTCAGAACGGACTATCCAGACTCTAGAGGATATGTTGAGAGCCGTCGTGCTAGATTTTGGCATTAGTTGGCAAGATTCTCTACCTCTTTGTGAATTCTCTTACAATAATAGCTATCAGACGAGTATCGAGATGGCACCGTTTGAAGCTTTGTATGGCAAAAAGTGCAGATCTCCGCTATATTGGGATGATGTTTCAGAAGTACCAGAACTTGGGCCAGATATGATTCGTGACATGACAGAGAAGGTGATACTCATTCAGAAGAGGATGAAGACAGCACAAGATCGACAAGCAAAGTATGCCAATATCAGACGTAGACCGTTAGTATTTGAGGCGGGAGATAGAGTATTTTTGAAGATTTCTCCTTTCAGAGGCGTAGTAAGATTTGGCAAACGCGGGAAACTATCTCCTAGATACGTCGGTCCTTACGAGATTCTTGAGAAGTTTGGCGATCGAGCTTATCGACTTGCACTTCCTCCTTCTCTATCCGGAATACATGACGTGTTTCATGTATCAATGTTGCGAAGATATATGCCAGATATTTCTCATGTCATTCAACCTGACGAAGCTGAACTTGATCATACTTTGAGCTATGTGGAACAACCGATACAGATCCTGGATCGGAAAGAAAAGAAACTCAGAACAAAGACTATTCCACTTGTGAAAGTTCAGTGGAGTCGTCATGGCATCGAAGAAGCGACGTGGGAGACAGAAGCAAATATGCGTCAGAAACATCCCTAGTTATTTCAATGATGTAATTATTGATTTAACCTTAATGTTATTATTGTTGATACTTGCATTGATAGAATGATGTGCGATTTCGAGGGCGAAATCATTTCTTAGAGGGGGAGAAATGTAATGCTCAGAACACCGAGTGATCATTCTGAATTGAGAGATATGTTATGAACAATGTGTATAGAGATAAGAAATAAGAGATGAAGAAGTTTGACGTAAAATGTAGAATTATGCCATTGTAATTCGAAGTTACAGCGCACCCGCAGTGCTTGTAAGCACCGCACCCGCGGTGCAATGGGCAGAAAATGAGTGAATTCCCGTAGCCACACCGCACCTGCGGTAGTTACATGACCGCACCCGCGGTCATCACTTGTGAAAAATAAAAATTCTGCCGAAGCCATAGCGCACCCGCGCTCCTAGCGTTACCGCACCCGCGGTCATACTTCCGAGAAATCCACCTTTGTTCTTATGTTGACACATGGCCTGAGGTATAAATACTTAGTGCTGATTCACCCTTTCATCGGTTCAGAACTGAGAATCGAGAGAATCTATTAGAATTCCTCAAGTTTCCTTCAAGGTTTGAGGTAAGATATTTTAAGATTTAGCTATCCGAATTTAGTTTCGATTTCGGTTTTGAACTCCTTGTATCAAGGGCTTCGAAAGGGTATATGTTTTGTCAAATTCCAGCATGTTTTGATTCATATGTGTTGGGAGAATTATGATTTAAGTTAAGAAATATGTTCTTATGATTACAAGGATTGTAGTTTTGAAACCGGAACGAAGAAATGATATCATATGCAATTCCTATGAATTTCAGCATGGTTTATGGATAGTTGGAGCATAATTGTTGTGTTAGATTGATATTGTGGTGGATTATGAATGAGAATAATTGAGGATTGAGGTGTGTATTGACCGGTATTGAGAATTTACGTCGTTATGCCGTCAAAGTCTATACCGAGATTGATTATTGATAGTGTAGGTATCGACTAGAGTTAGTAATTGATCGTGTATTTATTATACATTTCCATTTCAGATTGTTTCACTTCACTTCGACATCGAGACCTCGACATCGATAACGAGTGATCAAGAAAGGTATAGTACATGTTTTGTTTGGGGACTTGCGACTCAAATGAGATCACATTTGAGTTTCCCAACCAAAATCACATACTTGTTTTATTGTTCACACCTTGATATGATTATGATTGTTATAGATTGGTTTATAGAACTTGTATGCAGATCTTGCTATGCTTTGTTTACAGATCGTGTAGCATTGCATTATGCTTGTTTGCAGATTTTGCATTCATGCATTAAGATAGGGCAGTCTGGAGATCAGGCAGACTACTAGATGTTCGGCGATATCTCAGCTTAGGGGAAGATCACCGCCCCTTTGTAGACGTGGATACAGATCAGGCCGAAGTCTAGGAATAAGACGTACAGCACCTCGATTGGGAGGGTAGGTGACAGACAGTGACGTCTTATTCACAACGGGATCCCTAGAGTTCTAGTCGAGTCGCGTCTAGACATGATTAGACTCGTATTGCATGATTATGTATGCATGACATTCATATTAACATGTTTCATGTTTTAGATTGTTTTACTGCATGTATACATGTTTATACTGGGATTTGTTCTCACCGGTTTTCCGGCTGTTGTTATGTCTGTATGTGTGCATAACAACAGGTGGGGCAGGATCTGGGTCGAGACAGAGATGATCGTGTTAGCGTGGAGATCTCGGGCGTAGCAGATGGACCCGTAGTTGTCTTTTATTATGTACTGTCTTTTAATACTGGTTAGTTGAGGACATACAGAATAAGACATGTATATTATGTTTGTATGTTGTAAATGAAATAAAGATTGTTGCTTGTTTAATTACATTTGATTAAATGTAAAAGCGAAAAATTGACCCACGTTTTAGAATAATGATCCATTTAATCCCAAGAAAAATAATTAGAGCCCGGGTCCCCACAACAGGTGGTATCAGAGCGATAGATCTTTTAGTGTAAGATAAGAAAGAATGAGCGGGGTAGATTGAGTCTTTTCCTTGCTTTATGATGTGCTAGCATGATTTAATGCTTTCCTTATTGTGTGCGTGTTATTTGATTTGATTATAACATGTGATTAACTGAATCAGAACTGATTCTAGATCAGAGGTAACTGACTAGAGGATGGCTGAGACAGTTGTATATTTGTATACTAATCCTTTGGATTATTAGATATGCCACCTAGAAGAGCAGCAGTACCTCTACGACCCACAGCACCAGAACAGGGGAGCACATCCGGAGATCCTATGGATGTTACGGGGACCCCTATGGAGACGTTGCTGAAGCGATTCCAATCCTTTCGACCTCCCACATTAAAAGGTACTGAGAATGCCATCGAGTGCGAAAGTTGGCTTGAGGACATTGAAATGTTATTCGAGTCTTTGGAGTATGGTGACGAGAAAAGAATAAAGCTTATTGGCCATCAACTCCAGGACATAGCCAAGAACTGGTGGTTGAACATGAGAAGAGCACTAGAGCAACGTGGTACAGAAATTACATGGAAAGTGTTCAAGACGGAGTTCTATCAGCGTTTCTTTCCTGTATCCTACCGTAAAGATAAAGGCGCTGAATTTGCAAACTTGAGGCAAGGGCAACTGAACATTGAAGAGTATGTTGCTAAATTCTCTTCCTTGCTTCGTTTCGCACCCCATGTTTCAGGGAATGACGAGGCCATGGCGGATCAATTTATCAATGGCTTAAATCCAGATATCTTTACGTTGGTAAACACGGGGAGACCGAATAATTTTGCAGACGCGTTAAATCGGGCCAAAGGAGCAGAAGCAGGATTGATAAGACAGCGGAGTGCTCCATATGTTGCTCCTGTGCCAAGACCACCACCACCTTCAGTGCAATCTCCTCCTCCAAGATTTGATAGTGGCGGTAGTAGCAGTGGCAGAAAGGAACAGCTGAAGGCGAAGGGGAAACAGTTTAAGCGACCTGGGAGCAGTTCGTCGAGCTCCAGCGGATCAAGACAGACTGGTTTTGATCAAAGTTCAAGGACTTCAGGTGTCTACTGTAATTCTTGTGGAGGTAGGCATGCGACTGAACAGTGCCAAGGAGTTACAGGCCGATGTAATATTTGTAGGCAACCGGGACATTTTGCCAAAGTCTGTCCACAGAGAGGTGTACAGCAAGGCCAGAGTGGAAGAGCATCCGGGTCAGTACCTCAGTTTGAGCGGCAGGCATCATCGGTTCACTCTTTTCAGCCTCCACCAGCACAGACCCAACCCAGAGCTCGAGGTAGTCAGACGGTGAGTCAACCTCCGAGGCAACAGGCCCAAGTGTTTGCATTGACCGAAGAGCAAGCACAAGATGCACCAGATGATGTTATAGCAGGTAATTGTCTCCTTTATGGTTATCCTGCTTATATCTTGATAGATACAGGTGCATCACATACATTCATTTCAGAGCGATTTGCATTGTTGCATTCATTGCATGTTGAGTCTTTGCTAGATGTTGTATCTATTACTTCTCCGTTGGGAAGTGGGTTGATTTCTGTGACTACGGTTAGACATTACATTCTACAGTTTGAGGGGCATGAGATCGACCTAGATTGTATAGTATTGGGTCTAGCTGATTTTGATTGTATAGTCGGTATTGACATGCTAACAAAGTACAGAGCCACTGTAGATTGTTTCCATAAGATTGTCAGATTCAGACCCGAGATGACAGACGGGTGGAAATTCTACGGGAAGGGTTCCAGATCTCGGATTCCCTTGATTTCGGCTCTTACTATGAACAAATTGTTACAAAAAGAAGCAGATGGTTTCTTTATTTATGCTGTAGATATGAAGAAGTCGAGCCCGGCATTGGCGGATTTGCCAGTGGTACGGGAATTTCCAGATATTTTTCCAGATGAAATCCCAGGATTACCTCCGGTTCGAGAGGTAGATTTTAGCATCGAACTTGTACCAGGTACCGTTCCTATTTCGAGAGCTCCGTATAGGATGGCACCTATTGAACTAAAAGAATTGAAAGCACAATTAGAAGATCTTCTAGCCAAGGGATATATCAGACCTAGTGTATCTCCTTGGGGCGCTCCGGTGCTATTTGTGCGAAAGAAAGATGGTTCGATGCGTTTATGTATTGATTACAGGCAACTGAACAAGGCAACGATCAAGAATAAATATCCTTTGCCTAGGATTGATGATTTATTTGATCAGTTGCAGGGATCCTCCGTGTATTCGAAGATTGATTTGCGTTCTGGGTATCATCAGCTCAGAGTTCGAGATATAGACATACCAAAGACAGCATTTCGAACCAGGTATGGACATTACGAATTTATTGTCATGCCTTTTGGTTTAACCAATGCTCCTGCGGTATTTATGGGCTTGATGAACCAAGTGTTTCAGAAATATTTGGATGAATTTGTCATTGTTTTCATCGATGATATTTTGGTTTATTCGAAGAACATAAATGAGCATGCAGAGCATCTCAGAATTGTTTTGCAAACATTGAGAAACGAGCGACTGTATGCTAAATTGTCAAAGTGTGAGTTTTGGTTGAATCGAGTTGTATTCTTGGGGCATATTATTTCTGTTGACCCGAGTAAGGTGGAAGCTGTGATCAGTTGGTCGAGACCGACTTCTGTACCAGAAATACGCAGTTTCATGGGCTTAGCCGGATACTACAGAAGATTTATCAAAGATTTCTCCAGTATTGCAAAGCCAATAACTCAATTGACGCAAAAGAATGCACCATTTGTTTGGTCAGAGGAGTGCGAGTCTAGCTTTCTAGAGTTGAAGAAAAGGCTGACCAGTGCTCCAGTACTAACGATACCTTCAGGTACGGGTGATTTCGTTGTATATTGTGATGCTTCTCATAGAGGTTTGGGATGTGTTCTTATGCAGCGAGGCCATGTGATCGCATACGCCTCGAGACAATTGAAGCCACACGAGATCCGATACCCCATTCATGATCTGGAATTGGCGGCTATCGTATTTGCATTAAAGATTTGGCGTCATTATCTCTACGGCGAAAAATTTGAGATATTTTCCGATCACAAGAGCTTAAAGTACCTATTTTCTCAATCAGAATTGAATATGAGGCAGCGTAGATGGCTAGATCTTCTGAAAGACTTTGACTGTGAAATCAAATATTATCCAGGGAAGTCAAATGCAGCAGCAGATGCCTTGAGTCGTAAGGTATGTTCTTTGTCCTTATCGACGATAGGTGTTAACAAGTTAGTTGAAAATTGCTGTACATCTGGATTAGAATTTGATACAGATAGTAAGCCACTACGACTTTTTACGATCCAAGTTGAGCCCAATTTGATTATAAGGATCAAGGAAGCACAAAGAACCGATCAGAATGTGCAGAGATCGATTCAAATGGTCAGATCAGGGCATGTATCAGAATATCAGGTACGAGATCATGTGTTGTACGTGAATAACCGTCTAGTTGTGCCAGATGTTGCATATTTGAGACAGCAGATTCTGACAGAGGCACATTGTAGTCGGTTCAGCATTCATCCGGGTGGCAGGAAGATGTACAATGACTTGAAGACACGGTTCTGGTGGAAGCAAATGAAGTCAGACATTGCCGAATTTGTGTCTAAGTGTTTGAACTGCCAACAGGTGAAAGCTGAAAGAAAGAAACCTGGAGGTTTACTTCAAAGCTTAGCCATTCCTGAATGGAAATGGGACCACATTTCTATGGATTTCGTGACGAAGTTACCTCGATCATCGAAAGGCTGTGACGCGATTTGGGTCATTATTGATAGATTGACCAAATCTGCTTGTTTCATTCCGTACAGAATGACGTATAGACAGGATCAGATGGCGGAGATTTATATTCGAGAGGTAGTCAGATTGCATGGAGTGCCGAAGTCTATCGTATCAGATCGTGATCCACGATTTACTTCTCACTTTTGGCACAGTTTACAGCAGGCCTTAGGTACGACTTTACACCTGAGTACTGCTTATCATCCTCAGACAGACGGACAGTCAGAACGGACTATCCAGACTCTAGAGGATATGTTGAGAGCCGTCGTGCTAGATTTTGGCATTAGTTGGCAAGATTCTCTACCTCTTTGTGAATTCTCTTACAATAATAGCTATCAGACGAGTATCGAGATGGCACCGTTTGAAGCTTTGTATGGCAAAAAGTGCAGATCTCCGCTATATTGGGATGATGTTTCAGAAGTACCAGAACTTGGGCCAGATATGATTCGTGACATGACAGAGAAGGTGATACTCATTCAGAAGAGGATGAAGACAGCACAAGATCGACAAGCAAAGTATGCCAATATCAGACGTAGACCGTTAGTATTTGAGGCGGGAGATAGAGTATTTTTGAAGATTTCTCCTTTCAGAGGCGTAGTAAGATTTGGCAAACGCGTGAAACTATCTCCTAGATACGTCGGTCCTTACGAGATTCTTGAGAAGTTTGGCGATCGAGCTTATCGACTTGCACTTCCTCCTTCTCTATCCGGAATACATGACGTGTTTCATGTATCAATGTTGCGAAGATATATGCCAGATATTTCTCATGTCATTCAACCTGACGAAGCTGAACTTGATCATACTTTGAGCTATGTGGAACAACCGATACAGATCCTGGATCGGAAAGAAAAGAAACTCAGAACAAAGACTATTCCACTTGTGAAAGTTCAGTGGAGTCGTCATGGCATCGAAGAAGCGACGTGGGAGACAGAAGCAAATATGCGTCAGAAACATCCCGAGTTATTTCAATGATGTAATTATTGATTTAACCTTAATGTTATTATTGTTGATACTTGCATTGATAGAATGATGTGCGATTTCGAGGGCGAAATCATTTCTTAGAGGGGGAGAAATGTAATGCTCAGAACACCGAGTGATCATTCTGAATTGAGAGATATGTTATGAACAATGTGTATAGAGATAAGAAATAAGAGATGAAGAAGTTTGACGTAAAATGTAGAATTATGCCATTGTAATTCGAAGTTACAGCGCACCCGCAGTGCTTGTAAGCACCGCACCCACGGTGCAATGGGCAGAAAATGAGTGAATTCCCGTAGCCACACTGCACCTGCGGTAGTTACATGACCGCACCCGCGGTCATCACTTGTGAAAAATAAAAATTCTGCCGAAGCCATAGCGCACCCGCGCTTCTAGCGTTACCGTACCCGAGGTCATACTTCCGAGAAATCCACCTTTGTTCTTATGTTGACACATGGCCTGAGGTATAAATACTTAGTGCTGATTCACCCTTTCATCGGTTCAGAACTGAGAATCGAGAGAATCTATTAGAATTCCTCAAGTTTCCTTCAAGGTTTGAGGTAAGATATTTTAAGATTTAGCTATCCGAATTTAGTTTCGATTTCGGTTTTGAACTCCTTGTATCAAGGGCTTCGAAAGGGTATATGTTTTGTCAAATTCCAGCATGTTTTGATTCATATGTGTTGGGAGAATTATGATTTAAGTTAAGAAATATGTTCTTATGATTACAAGGATTGTAGATTTGAAACCGGAACGAAGAAATGACATCATATGCAATTCCTATGAATTTCAGCATGGTTTATGGATAGTTGGAGCATAATTGTTGTGTTAGATTGATATTGTGGTGGATTATGAATGAGAATAATTGAGGATTGAGGTGTGTATTGACCGGTATTGAGAATTTACGTCGTTATGCCGTCAAAGTCTATACCGAGATTGATTATTGATAGTGTAGGTATCGACTAGAGTTAGTAATTGATCGTGTATTTATTATACATTTCCATTTCAGATTGTTTCACTTCACTTCGACATCGAGACCTCGACATCGATAACGAGTGATCAAGAAAGGTATAGTACATGTTTTGTTTGGGGACTTGCGACTCAAATGAGATCACATTTGAGTTTCCCAACCAAAATCACATACTTGTTTTATTGTTCATACCTTGATATGATTATGATTGTTATAGATTGGTTTATAGAACTTGTATGCAGATCTTGCTATGCTTTGTTTACAGATCGTGTAGCATTGCATTATGCTTGTTTGCAGATTTTGCATTCATGCATTAAGATAGGGCAGTCTGGAGATCAGGCAGACTACTAGATGTTCGGCGATATCTCAGCTTAGGGGAAGATCACCGCCCCTTTGTAGACGTGGATACAGATCAGGCCGAAGTCTAGGAATAAGACGTACAGCACCTCGATTGGGAGGGTAGGTGACAGACAGTGACGTCTTATTCACAACGGGATCCCTAGAGTTCTAGTCGAGTCGCGTCTAGACATGATTAGACTCGTATTGCATGATTATGTATGCATGACATTCATATTAACATGTTTCATGTTTTAGATTGTTTTACTGCATGTATACATGTTTATACTGGGATTTGTTCTCACCGGTTTTCCGGCTGTTGTTATGTCTGTATGTGTGCATAACAACAGGTGGGGCAGGATCTGGGTCGAGACAGAGATGATCGTGTTAGCGTGGAGATCTCGGGCGTAGCAGATGGACCCGTAGTTGTCTTTTATTATGTACTGTCTTTTAATACTGGTTAGTTGAGGACATACAGAATAAGACATGTATATTATGTTTGTATGTTGTAAATGAAATAAAGATTGTTGCTTGTTTAATTACATTTGATTAAATGTAAAAGCGAAAAATTGACCCACGTTTTAGAATAATGATCCATTTAATCCCAAGAAAAAGAATTAGAGCCCGGGTCCCCACACCAACCTTGCCACCTGATGACCCTATGAGAGTCGGTAAACAAGTCAAATTGTAATGCTAGCACATAGAGTCTCAATGTTGTCCCGGGTGATAAGGACTAATGATGTACAACCATAAACTAGGACGTTTCCACTCGATAAGTGAGAACAACGTGGAAAGTCCTTTATGGAGGGTTGTTCAGTGCACTCTACAAGGAGCACCTATCTGCATGTTCGGACATCACAATGCCCCCTACCAATGAAACATGGTACTCACATCACAGATACTAGTCTCAAACTCAAGCGGCCTATATCCTTCTTAACGGCGGCTGAATCGACTAGGAACTGTTTAGAATATACAGTATTCCAAATATGAGTTTCATGATACTCATCGTATGAGCATCTCATTTTCTTTCTACTATTTGTATATTCAAGGACTTTATCTATTCAACTAGCATGGGTATACAGATAAAGAAGTGCCATAATAATAATTTCAAATATTATTAAAATAAAGACTGTTTATACATAGAGTTTTATTGTGAACACTCGACCAACACTTGGCTCGACGTGTACCTACTCTAACAATCTCCCACTTGCAATAGAGCCAACTACCCATATGCTTCAAACCCATCAATTCGCGATACTTCTCGAATAATGGTCTAGGTAAAGGCTTAGTTAGCGGATCTGCAACATTATCTGTGGAGCCGACTTTGTCAACCGAGACATCTCCTCTTTCCACAATCTCTCGGAGGATGTGGTACTTTCTCAATACATGTTTGGACTTCTGATGAGACCTTGGCTCCTTTACTTGAGCTATGGCTCCTGTGTTGTCAGACAACACCGGGACATGAGCAACTCTATTAGGAATGACGTCAAACTCTTGGACGAAATTCCTTATCCAAACAGCCTCCTTTTCTGCAGCTGATGCAGCAATATATTCCGCCTCAATGGTGGAATCCGTTCTACTGTCTTGCTTAGAACACTTCCAAGAGACATCAGCACCATTGAGCATGAATATTAATCCAGAGATTGACTTCGAGTCATCAATATCGCTTTGGAAGCTAGAGTCGGTATAGCCTTCCAGTTTTAGTTCTCCACCCCCTTAGACCAAGAACAATTTATTTGTCCTTCTCAAATACTTGAGGATGTTTTTCACAGCTTTCCAATGTGGAAGACCAGGGTTCGATTGATATCTACTCACTACTCTTAGTGCGAAAGCCACGTCTAGGACGTGTAGATATCATCCCATACATGATGCTAACAATCGCAGATGCATAAGGAATGCTTGTCATCGCCGCTATCTCTGCATCAGTCTGGGGAGACATAGAATTGGATAGTGACACGCCATGACATATTGGTAGATGTCCTCTCTTGGACTCATCCATCGAGAACCGCTTCACGATGGTATCAATGTTTGTTGACTGGGTGAGACTAAGCAATCTTTTCGATCTATCTCTATAGATTTGTATTCCCAATACAAAAGATGCTTCACCCAAGTCTTGCATTGAGAACTTACTCGCTAACCATATTTTAGTTGATTGCAACATTCCTACTTCATTCCCAATGAGTAAAATGTCATCAACATACAGCACGAGGAATGTCACAGCACTCCCACTGACCTTTTTATACACACAGGGTTCCTCAGGATTCTTAGTAAATCCAAACTCTTTAATTGTATTGTCGAATCTGAGGTTCCAACTCCTAGATGCCTGCTTTAGACCATAAATAGATATATGAAGTTTGCATACCATATGCTCACTTCCGATAGATGTAAACCCCTCAGGTTGAGACATGTAAATATCTTCCTTAATATCCCCATTAAGAAAGGCTGTCTTGACATCCATCTGCCATATCTCATATTCATACCATGCAGCTATGGCTAGCAATATCCTTATAGACTTGAACATTGCAATTGGAGAAAAGGTTTCCTCAAAGTCAACTCTTTGTCTTTGAATATATCCTTTTGCCACCAATCGCGCCTTGAAGGTCAATACCTTCCCATCCGCCCCTAGTTTCCTCTTGTAAATCCATTTACACCCTATGGGAACAATTCCCTCAGGTGGACCCACGAGATTCCACACTTGGTTCGAATGCATAGAATTCATCTTAGATTCCATCGCTTCAAGCCACTTGTATGAATCGGCATCAGATAACACTTTCTTGAAGGTCCTTGGATCACATCCATGGTTAGGCTCGTCATGGCCCTCTTCAAGAAGCAGACCATACCTCATAGGTGGTCTCGAGACTCTCTCGGATCTTCTAGGAGCATGTATCTCCTTTCTTGGCTCTTCGGGTGTGGGTTCTATAATTGTGGGTGTCTCTCGAACCTCTTCGAGTTTTATCATCTCCCCTTTTCTATCCAATAGAAATTCCTTTTCCAAAAAGGTTGCATTCCTAGAAATAAACACCTTTGTTTCTTGGGGATGATAGAAATAGTATCCAACTGAATTCCTTGGATATCCCAAAAAGTAACATAAAATGGATCGACTATCCAATTTATGTCCCACTACCTGCTTCACATAAGCAAGGCACCCCCATATTCTAAGATAAGAATATTTGCGAGGGTGACCCATCCATATCTCATATGGTGTAATGCCCGAGATTTGATGTGTTGTTAATCTAAAATGATTCGTTGATTAGTTGATGTGATTATAGATAGAACGGATTAGACCGGAGAAGCCGGAAAGAAGTTGGAATTTTGTGTGAGGAAATGAGCCTCGCGCATATGCGTGACTAGACCGGGCGCATATGCGCGGAATAGGAAGAACACCTCGCGCATATGCGTGACGTGTATCTTTGCACATGCGCGAGGGTACCCGAGAGTTGCGAAGAAAGTTGAAGGACCTCGCGCATATGCGCTGATTGAGGGCGCGCATATGCGCGAGGCGCTGTGCATGCTACGCGTCGAGACATATTGTCTCGCGCATATGCGCCGAGACAGGTCGCGCATATGCGAGAGACGTGCAATGCATAGATCGAGCCACCTAGCCTTCACATACAGGATATATATATCAAAAATTGAATTTTGGCCTCAGAATTCAGAAAACAAGAAAAGGGACGAGGAAAGTTGTGAAAATCCTTACGCTGGTATATTGCGATCAGTCCGTCAGATTTTGAATCCGACTTCGGTATAGTGATTCTCTCTTTACAGACTACAACTGGACGTAAGTTTTGTTACGTTTTGTTATGTCTTGAAATTATGATGTTTTCAGAATCGAATATGATTCATATATGATGTTCTTGACATGTTAGACATCGTAGAATCAAAGACAGATTGAAAAACAGACTGATTATGGAATTGTTATGAATTTCAGAGTTGATTGGGTTGAGATATGATATCAGATATGTATCGTTATTGATCATGATTTACAAGAATTGATATGTGTCGATTTGTATTGCTGGGTATATTGAAATTGGACGGTATGCCGTTGAAATAGAATGTGATTTAGTTTTGATTATATCCAATATCGATTGATTGGGATATTGATATTGTATTCCTCGTTATTGTCATTTCTAGATTGATATTGACAGGCTTTGAGTTCGAGACTTCGACAGAGTAACAGAACGAAAGGTATAAATAAAAGTTGATTCGGGATTGCACAACTCGAGTTAGATTTGACTTGAGTTTCCCAAAATCACATACTGAATTATTATTGCATTTGATATTTGCAATGTTTGATATTGATATGCTTACTCTATTGATTATAGCAAAGCATGAGTTAGAGTTGGGCAGAACCACCTAGTCTTTGACCGAACCGTCATGGCAGAACCGCCAAGTCACTGGACTTTTGGATATATATTGATAGACTGAGGAGAAGACCGCCTCCTTTTTCAAATATTCGATATAGACCGCCAAAGTCTGGGACTAAGAACGTACCATCATCTAGCTGGGGTAAAGTAGATGGGAGAACGTTGCGTTCTTATTCATTTCGGGATCTATAGATTAAGATGAGTCGAGTCAGAGTCTAGTAGTCACAAAGTGTGATTCAGAGATTGTATTGATACATGTTTTGCAGATTTGATATATGTTATTGATATGTGTTTCATGCTTTTATATATTCTTTTATATGACTGCATGTTTACATTGTTTATACTGGGATATATATCTCACCGGAGTTATCCGGCTGTTTTCGTGTTTGTATGTGTGCATGGCAACAGGTGGGACATGATCAGGGTCAAGAAGATGAGGAAAGATCGTGTTAGAGTGGAGACTACGGACTTCGATGTAGATAGGGTTGAACACTTGGTAATTAGTTGTTGAACCTTAGATTTAGATGGATGTATGTTGTACAAGATTTATACTTTTATACTGATATGTATATTATATTGATTCCATTACGTTCCGCACTATATAAAAAAAAAATTAAGACCCAGATTGTAATGCCCGAGATTTTATATTGTGATAAATTACGATTATAGATTTTTAATAGAGAAAATTATGAAGGGACTAACCAAAACACGAAATGAGATCACGTGTGAAAATTGAAGTGCGAGGACAGTAGCATCGGCGCATATGCGCGAGTATATGCGCGCACATGCGCGAGAGGTCCCGAGGGGTTGGCGCACTTGCGCGACTGAATCCGCGCACATGCGCCAAACAGGCAGAAGACCTCGCGCATATGCGCGAAAGATGTCGTGCATATGCGCGAGCCTATGCAAACGATGTCCAGAAGACATCGCGCATCTGCGCGGATATAAGTCGCGCATATGCGCAAGTTGCCAAGATCGAGACCAGTAGGTCTCGCGCATATGCGCCAGAATTGTCGCGCATATGCGCGAGACATGCAGAAGGGAAAATTGACATTTGGCATTCCATTACGTTCCGCACTATATAAAAAAAAATTAAGACCCAAATTGTAATGCCCGAGATTTTATATTGTGATAAATTACGATTATAGATTTTTAATAGAGAAAATTATGAAGGGACTAACCAAAACACGAAATGAGATCACGTGTGAAAATTGAAGTGCGAGGACAGTAGCATCGGCGCACATGCGCGAGTATATGCGCGCACATGCGCGAGAGGTCCCGAGGGGTTGGCGCACTTGCGCGACTGAATGCACGCACATGCGCCAAACAGGTAGAAGACCTCGCGCATATGCGCGGAAGATGTCGTGCATATGCGCGAGCCTATGCAAACGATGTCCAGAAAACATCGCGCATATGCGCGGAACTAAGTCGCGCATATGCGCAAGTTGCCAAGATCGAGACCAGTAGGTCTCGCGCATATGCGCCAGAATTGTCGCGCATATGCGCGAGACATGCAGAAGGGAAAATTGACATTTGGCTTGCTGGATGTACGTGGGTATATGACAAATGTCAATTTTCCCTTCTGCATGTCTCGCGCATGACAACAGGTGGGACAGGTACAGGGTCACAGAGGTGAAGACAGATCGAGATTAGAGTGGTGATTCCAGACTTGGACTAGAGGTGGGACAGGTACAGGGTCACAGAGGTGAAGACAGATCGAGATTAGAGTGGTGATTCCAGACTTGGACTAGAGATAGGGTTTAAACACTTGATAGTTAGGTGTTGAACCTGAGATATAAATTATTGTATGATGTTTGAGATTTATACTTTTATACTGATATGGATAGGAGTTTGATTCCATTACCTTCCGCATTTTAAAAAAAAATTTAGACCCTGTTTTATAATTGATTAATTTGTCCCAATGATGATTAAAAAGATGATTAGTGTCCGGGTCCCCACAACAGGTGGTATCAGAGCGATAGATCCTTTAGATTGAGATAGAAGAGGCTAATGAGCAGGGTAGATTGAGGTTTTCTTTCCTGCTTTTGAATGCTAGCATGTCTTACTGCTTTATTACATGTTACTTGTTTATCTGATTTGATATAGTAATATGTTTGATTGAGATTGGATCAGTACTGATTCTAGATCCGCAGTAAGATAATCAGAGGAGGATTGCAACAGAATTGTTGTACTTGTTACTAATCTATTTGATTATTAGATATGCCTCCGAGACGAGTACCAGAACAGGGAAGTACATCGAATCCTACAATGGATGTCACACCGACTCCAATGGAAACGTTACTGAAACGATTTCAATCATTTCATCCGCCGACTTTGAAAGGAACAGAGAACGCTGTGGAATGCGAGAGTTGGCTCGATGATATAGAGATGTTGTTCGAATCCTTGGAGTATACAGATGAGAAGAGGGTGAAATTAATTTGACACCAGTCACACGACGTTGCCAAGAACTGGTGGATCACGAGAAAGAGAGCCATGGAGCATAGAGGTACGAACATTACCTGGAATATATTTAGAACTGAATTTTATAAACGATTCTTTCCAGTGTCGTACCGGAAGGATAAGGGGGCGGAGTTTGCCAATCTAAAGCAAGGACAGATGAACATAGAAGAGTACGTGTCAAAGTTCTCCTCCTTGCTGAAATTTGCTCCACATGTAGCTGACAGCGAAGAAGCTACTGCTGACCAGTTCATCAATGGCCTGAACCCCGATATTTTCACATTGGTGAACACAGGGCGACCGGATAATTTTACTGATGCCCTGAACAGAGCTAAGGGAGCAGAAGCCGGTCTGATGAGACAGAAAGGGGCTTCATTTGTGCCTCCAGCACCGAGACCACAACAACCACCTCCCAGATTTGAGAGTGGCAGCAGTAGTGGAGGAAAGAAAGAATTTTTGAAAGCCAGGGGAAAGCAATTCAAGAAATCTGGCAGTAGTTCTTCCAGCTCCGGTGGTTCCAGACTGAGCCAGAATTACACTGGAGTTTATTGCAAGACTTGCGGAGGAAGACATTCTACTGAGCAATGCCAGGGAGTGACTAGTAGTTGATATTTTTGTAAACAGCCGGGACACTTTGCTAAAGTGTGTCCCCAGAGAGGTTTGCAGAGAGCTCAGGGGGCCGAGTCATCGGGATCAGCAGCACAGACTGAGAGACGATCAGCTGCTGTTCATACATTTCAGCCAGCGCCAGCTCAGTTACAGCAGAGGCCAGGAGGAAGCCAGACAGTTGGTCAGACTCCGAGACAGCAGGCTAGAGTCTTCGCTTTGACAGAAGAGCAGGCCCAGGAAGCCCCAGATGACATGGTGGCAGGTAACTGTTCTTTATGTGGTTATCCTGCTTATGTATTGATTGATACCGGTGCTTCACACACATTTATTTCTGAACGATTTGCATTGAGTCATGCATTGCCTGTAGAGTCTTTAGCTACTGTAGTGTCGGTATCTTCGCCTTTGGGGATAGGTTTGATATCTATAAATTCTGTTAAGCGTTGTATACTACAGTATGACGGGCATGAGATTGAGTTAGATTGCATCGTACTTGGATTGTCTGAATTTGACTGTATTATCGGTATTGATATGCTGACCAAGTACAAAGCGATAGTTGATTGCTTCCACAAGATAGTGAGATTCAGACCAGGTATGGCTGAAGAGTGGAAATTTTACGGTAAGGGTTCTAGATCGAGAATTCCTTTAATATCCGTATTATCTATGACTCGATTGTTACAGAAAGGAGCAGAAGGGTTCCTTGTATATTCAGTAGATTTACTGAAGTCGAGTCCAGCATTGGCAGATCTGCCAGTGGTACGTGAGTTTGCTGACGTCTTCCCAGATGAGATCCCGGGATTACCTCCAGTTAGAGAGATATACTTCAGCATTGAACTGATGCCAGGTACAGTACCGATTTCTAGAGCTCCGTACAGAATGGCACCGGTTGAATTGAAAGAATTAAAGGATCAGTTGGAAGATTTACTAGCCAAGGGATACATCAGACCGAGTGTGTCTCCTTGGGGTGCTCCAGTATTATTCGTAAGAAAGAAAGATGGTTCGATGAGACTCTGCATCGACTATAGGCAACTGAACAAGGCAACGATGAAGAATAAATATCCTTTGCCTCGTATTGATGATTTATTCGATCAGTTGCAGGGTTCCTCAGTATATTCCAAGATCGATTTGAGATCGGGATATCATCAGCTGAGAGTCAGAGATTCTGATATCTCAAAGACGGCATTCAGAACCAGGTATGGACACTATGAATTTATTGTCATGTCGTTTGGTCTGACGAATACTCCAGCTGTGTTCATGGGATTGATGAACCGTATCTTCCAGAAATATCTTGATGATTTTGTGATTATTTTCATCGATGATATTTTGATTTATTCAAAGAATATGAGTGAGCATGCTGAGCATCTAAGAACTGTGTTGCGAATTCTAAGGGCTGAGAAGTTATATGCTAAACTGTCGAAATGTGAGTTTTGGCTAAGACAGGTAGTATTTCTGGGTCATATTATATCCGGAGATGGGATATCAGTGGATCCCATTAAAGTGGAAGCCGTGATTTCTTGGCCAAGACCGACGTCAGTACCCGAAATTCGCAGTTTCATGGGTTTAGCGGGATATTACCGTCGATTCATTAAAGATTTCTCGAGTATAGCTAAACCAATTACTTAGCTGACTCAGAAGAATGCTCCATTTGTTTGGTCTGAAGAATGTGAGACCAGTTTTCTGGAGTTGAAGAAGAGATTGACCAGTGCACCGGTGTTGACTATTCCATCCGGTACTGGTGATTTTGTGGTTTATTGCGACGCTTCTCACCGAGGGTTGGGATGTGTTCTGATGCAACGAGGGCATGTTATTGCTTATGCCTCAAGACAACTTAAACCACATGAGACCCGTTATCCAATTCATGACCTAGAATTGGCAGCCATTGTCTTTGCATTAAAGATATGGCGATATTATCTTTACGGGGAAAAGTTTGAGATATATTCTGATCATAAGAGTTTGAAATATCTGTTTTCACAATCTGAATTGAATATGAGACAGCGAAGATGGCTTGATTTTCTGAAAGATTTTGATTGTGAAATCAAATACTATCCGGGGAAGTCTAATGCAGCAGCTGATGCACTGAGTCGAAAGGTATGTTCTTTATCCTTATCGACGATTGGTGTTTCAAATTTGATAGAAGACTGCTGTTTGTCTGGATTGGAATTTGAAACAGATTATATACCGTTGAGACTTTATACGGTGCAAGTAGAACCAGAGCTGATTATAAGAATTAAGGCAGCTCAGCGAAGTGATCAGAATGTACAGAGATCGGTATCGATGGTTAGAGCAGGACATCGATCAGAATATCAGGTACGTGATAACGTCTTGTATGTGAATAATCGTCTGGTTGTGCCGAATGTTTCAGATTTGAAACGCCAGATATTGGCAGAAGCGCACAACAGTCGATTTAGTATTCATCCTGGTGACAGAAAGATGTACAACGATTTGAAAAGACAGTTCTGGTGGAAACAAATGAAGAATGATATTGCGGAATTTGTTTCCAAATGTCTGAATTGCCAGCAGGTGAAAGCAGAAAGAAAGAAACCAGGAGGTTTATTACAGAGCTTGTCCATTCCTGAATGAAAATGGGATCACATTTCCATGGATTTTGTGACGCAGTTGCCACGTTCCTCCAAAGGTTGTGATGCGATTTGGGTCGTGATTGACAGATTGACCAAATCCGCATGTTTTATTCCGTACAAGATGACATACAGATTTGACCAGATGGCAGAGATCTATGTCAGAGAAGTGGTCAGATTGCATGGAGTGCCGAAGTCGATTGTGTCAGAACGCGATCCTCGATTTATTTCGCACTTCTGGCAGAGTTTGCAGCAGGCTCTCGGTACGAAGTTACATCTGAGTACCGCATATCATCCACAGACCGACGGACAGTCAGAGCGGACTATCCAGACATTGGAAGATATGCTGAGAGCAGTAGTGCTAGATTTTGGCACTAATTGGCAAGATGCATTGCCTCTTTGTGAGTTTTCGTACAACAACAGCTATCAGACGAGTATCGAGATGGCACCATTTGAAGCGTTGTACGGAAAGAAGTGTCGATCCCCTCTCTATTGGGATGATATCTCTGAAGTTCCTGAGATTGGACCAGATATGGTCAGAGATATGACAGAAAAAGTGAAGCTAATTCGAAAGAAAATGAAGGCAGCACAAGACAGACATGCCAAATATGCCATTGTTCGCCGTAGACCGTTGGTATTCGAGGTTGGAGACCGAGTATTTTTGAAGATTTCACCTTTCAGAGGAGTTGTCAGATTTGGCAAGAAAGGAAAACTGTCTCCACGCTATATTGGGCCTTATGAGATTCTCGAGAAGATAGGAGATCGTGCCTATCGACTCGCTCTATCGCCTTCATTATCTGGGATACATGATGTCTTTCATGTATCGTTATTAAGGAAATACCTTCCTGATGCTTCACATGCTATTCAACCAGACGAGGCCGAACTAGATGAGACGTTGAGCTATGTTGAAAAACCGATTCAGATTATTGATCGCAAAGAAAAACAGGTCAGAACGAAAATGATTCCACTGGTGAAAGTTCAATGGACTCGTCATGGTGTAGAAGAAGCAACTTGGGAGACTGAATCAGATATGAGACAAGAATTCCCAGAGTTATTTCGATAATGTAAATTTCTTATACAGTTTGTATATATACTCCTTGTTGATACAAATGAAATGCCTGTGATTTCGAGGACGAAATCGTATCTTAGGGGGGGAGAAATGTAATGCCCGAGATTTTATATCGTGATAAATTACAATTATAGATTTTTAATCGAGACAATTATGAAGGGGCTAACCAAAACACGAAATGAGATCACGTGTGAAAATTTGAAGTGCGAGGACAGTAGCATCGACGCACATGCGCGAGAGGTCCCGAGGGGTTGGCGCACATGCGCGACTGAATGCGCGCACATGCGCCAAACAGGAAGAAGACCTCGCGCATATGCGCGGAAGATGTCGCGCATATGCGCGAGCCTATGCAAACGATGTCCAGAAGACATCGCGCATATGCGCGGAACTAAGTCGCGCATATGCGCGAGTTGCCAAATCGAGACCAGTAGGTCTCGCGCATATGCGCCAGAATTGTCGCGCATATGCGCGAGACATGCAGAAGGGAAAATTGACATTTGGCTTGCTGGATGTACGTGGGTATATATATATATATATATATATATATATATACAAACGTAATTCTTCAGAAATCAGCACAATATAATCGAAATATGTTGCTGTGAAAGTGTTGAAAATCCTTACGCCTTTTGTGAAATATCCGTCCGTTAGATTTTAAATCCGACTTCAGTACTGTGTTCCTATCAACGCAGGCTACTACGGAACGTAAGTTTTATTACGTTTTGACATGTTTTGGAATTATGATGTTGTTAGAATTGAATACACGTCATATATGTTGTTTTTGACATGTTAGACAGCGTAGAATCGAAGTCAGATTAAGAAACGGACTGAATATGGAATTGTTATGAATTTCAGAATGAAATTGACTAGAATTGATATCAGATTTGAACGGGGGTTGATTGTAAATGATTGGAATTTGGATAGACGGATATAGTATTACCAGCATCGTAAGATTGTACTATTGTATCGTCAGAATATGATAAAACAGAGATGTTGTGATTTGATTAGAATATTGATACATAATATTGGTATTGTCATTGCCAGATTGAACAGTGACAGACGTTGAATCAAGACTTTGATTGTATCAGATCGACAGCAAGAAAGGTATAAATAAATGTTGATTCGGGATTACACAACTCGAGTTAGGTTTGACTTGAGTTTCCCTAAATCACATACTTTATTTTATTGCATTGATATTTGCAGATTATCAGATTGATATGTTAATGTATTGACTTAGAACAGAGTCAGAGTCCGAGTCTAGGGCAGACAGCCTAGCTAGGGCAGAACCGCCGAGTCTTTCTCAGATACCGATAAGACTCTAGACTTACGGTGTATCGAAGAGCCTTAGATGTAGATGGACGTCTATTTCAGACACTCGATACAACATACCAAAGTCTAAATTAGATTGGGATCCCTAGATTTGAGATAAGATAAGATTAGATCACGAGTCATTGATTCATGTAGTCAGACTAGATACATGTTTTGATGTTTGTTTATGCTTTTATATATGTTTTATATGAATGCATTTAATACATTGTTTATACTGGGATATTTATATCTCACCGGAGTTATCCGGCTGTTGTCTTGTTTGTATGTGTTTATGACAACAGGTGGGACAGGTACAGGTTCACAGAGGTGAAGACAGATGGAGATTAGAGTGGTGATTCCAGACTTGGACTAGAGATAGGGTTTAAACACTTGATAGTTAGGTGTTGAACCTGAGATGTAAATTATTGTATGATGTTTGAGATTTATACTTTTATACTGATATGTATGGGTTTGATTCCATTACCTTCCGCATTTTAAGAAAAAAATTTAGACCCTGTTTTATAATTGATTAATTTGTCCCAATGATGATTAAAAAGATGATTAGCGTCCGGGTCCCCACACAGATTAATTACATTGATCCAATTATCCCAATGATGATTAAGAAGATGATTAGCGTCCGGGTCCCCACATATGGTGTCTTATCAACTGCCTTTGAATGGACAGTGTTCAAACAACAATGTCACTCTCTCAAGTGCATATCCCCAAAATGATGGCGACAACTCCGTGAACCCCATCATAGACCGAAAAATGTCCATCAAAGTCCGGTTACGATGCTCCGAAAGACCATTCAACTGTGGTGTAGCGGGCATGGTCCACTGCGAGAGAATCCCATTCTCCTTAAGATACTCTTGGAACTCGGCACTCAAGTACTCACCACCTCGATCCGATCGAAGTGTCTTGATGCTTCGTTCCAACTGTTTCTCTACTTCACTTCGGAATTCTTTGAACCTTTCAAAGGCTTCAGACTTGTATTTCAACAAATACACATACCCATACCTCGAACAGTCATCGGTAAAGGTGATGAAGTAGGCATGTCCATGCTTAGTGGTGATGCTAAGAGGACTGCACACATCGGTATGGATCAAATCCAATAACCCTTTGGCTCGCTCCACATGTCCCTTAAAGGGAATTTTGGTCATCTTTCCTTTTAGACAGGATTCATAAGTCGTGAGAGCATTAATATCAGACATATCGATCATGCCTACTGCCACTAGCTTGTTCATCCTTCTTAGGGAAATATGTCATAATCGAGCATGCCATAATTGTGCCGAATTTAGAGTATTTTGTTTTCGCTTGTTTGTTGTTGTTATTGCTTGGACATTGTTTAGTGGAATATCTTTCAATTTTAAGGTGTATAGATCGTTTTCAAGTTCTCCCGTACCAATTAAACATTCATTCTTGTAAATGTTGCAAACACATTTGCAAAATAAACAACAAAATCCATATTTATCAAGCATAGAAATGGAAATAATGTTTTTCAACAATTCAGGTACAAACAAAACATCTCTTAACATTAACTTAAAATCATTGTTCAAATGCAAGTAAACATCACTTACGGCCTTGGCAGCAACTCTTGCTCCATCGCCCAACCTCAAGAAGGTCTCACCTTCCCTAAGCCTTCTAATTCTTCCCATCACCTGCAGAGATGTGAGTCACAACCGGTATCCAATACCCAAGAAGTAAAGTTAATTGAAATGTTTACGTCAATATAGAACATACTGTTTCCAGAACTCTTATGGGCAAGATATTCCCTGCAATTACGCCTCCAATGTCCAGGCTTCTTGCAGTGATAACATATGTCAACAGTCTTGTCAACCGTTACTGGTATGGCTGCCATAGCGGGACTCGGAGATTGCCTCTTTAAGGGCATGTTCTTCTTGGGTCGTTGGAAAGAACGCTTCTTTCCCTTCTCATGTGGACCAATCTTCGTACCATATGAAGAATCCACATAAAGAACCGAATTCTCATCATTCATAGAAGCCTGCATATAACACTTGGCTTTCAAGTCATGGTCACACCATTCCTTGTAAGTCTGCAATTCCTCAGGAGTGCAGTCAGTCGGAGCCTCAACATGGGGCGACTCAGTAAGTGTATACGCTATCCTTTCCGAATTCAAGACGATTTTCAGATTTCTTAGCCAATTGAGGTAATTAGGTCTGGCTAATACGTGTTTGTTGAGTATTACAGATGGCGGATTGCGAATCAAAGACATTGTCAAAAGGTATTGAAAAGTAAACAGATAAATGTTAATGACTATTTCAAAATATTTAGTAAGATATAAAGTATGGAATTTTACTTTATAAATTTTTGCTCCCACTGTTTTGACACATTTATTTCACTACCCTCTAGTGAAAACGGGAAACTCCTTTCCTCAGTAGGTACGTAAGGTCCAATTAGCGAATTATGATACCGAATAATATAAGCCAATCACAATTCCTAAAAGGTAGTTTCCAATTGCATCTCCATGCAACCCTCTACGTAAACTTTTGTCTCACATTTGATTAGGGCCCAATAATATGACGTCATTCATCTTTATGTGTCAAGCCTTACCCATCGATGTTGAACCTTAATAGACGGTCGCCATGAGTTCCCTCAATAATATGAGCCGAAATCATGGGAGTTCCACGTAGTTCACATCACCATGTCAATGGATGTCACAGCATTCCGGCTGTAATGCCCGAGAATTAATCACGGTTAATCAAAGATTATTGACTTATAATTAAACGTGATTATGAAAGGGCCAACTGAGACACGATTTAAGAGAATGTGCGGCTATTTATTTTGAATTTCAGCACGTGTTGCCGAAGCAACACCGCACCCGCGCTCAGGAATACACCGCACCAGCGCTCAGGAATACACCGCACCCGCGGTGCAATTCCAGTAGGGTAGCAATTTTTGAAAAACTGAGACCGCACCCGCGGTGCGAACAAGACCGCACATGCGGTGCAGGACCGCACCCGCGGTCTCGACATGTACCGCACCCGCGGTCGTGCAATTTCAGAAAATTAAAATGCTGCCGAACCAAGAGCGCACCCGCGGTGCATCAAGGACCGAACCCGCGGTGTGACGTGCTGTGCAAAGAGCTATGCCACGTCTCATGTTATTGCATGGATATATATATGTTGAGCCATTCGTTTCTTTCATATTTTAGCAGCAAAGAATCGAGAAAAGGGTTCTGGAAAAGAGTTGAAAATCTTTACGCCTTTTGCGAGAAATCCGTCCGTCTGATTTTGAATCCGACTTCGGTATTGAGTTCCTGACAACGTAGGCTACAACTGGACGTAAGTTTTACTACGTTTTGACATGTTTTAGAATTATGATATTGTCACAATTGAATGGAACTCATAAATGATGTTCTTGATAAATTAGACATCGTAGAATCGAAGTCAGATTAAGAAACGGACTGATTATGGAATTGTTATGAATTTTTAGGGTATATTGATTATACCAGACAGATTTGAATAGTGATTGGATTACGGATTGTATTGGATATGGGTTATGGATTGCAACTGTTATCTGGTGATATGGTATTGACGGGGATACTGAGTTTGTACCGTTATGCCGTTGATTTGGAATTAAATCAAGATTGATCAGATTGTTATTGATTTGAAAGGTATATTGACATGAAATTATTGATATTGTCATTGCCAGACAGACTGTGAGTTCAGGACTTCGACTGAGCTAGAAACTGACGAAAGAAAGGTATAAGTCAATGTGGTATTGGGAGATCGACTTGAGTCGGATTAGACTTGAGTTTCCATAAATCACATACTTTACTTTATTGCATTGATATTTGCATTGATTTGATTGATGTACTTGTTTTCTTGATTTTAGATAGCAGGTATCAGAGGAGTAATCTTGTGACAGAAGTTCCTGATAGTGGTGGAATCGCCACGGGAACATTGCACGATGTCTCAAGATAACGATATCAGCAATAGAGCTACAGTCCATGACGGATAGGTCGGGACTCCGGATGTTGGTTATATCGAGTAATTAAGATTGGAATTCTTCTATTACGGAATTCGATATAGGAACACTGGATATGGTTATATCGAGTAATAGGAACAGAGTTCCTTCTATTACGGAATTCGATATAGGAATACCACATTTGGAAACCGGGATCCCTAGACTAGGATTGAGTCTAGTCTGAATTGTAGAATTGTAATTATGTTTCAGGTTTGGATACATATTACTGTTACCTGATTACATGCTTTATATTTGTTTATATGATTGCATGTTTCGTTGATTTATACTGGGATTTATTCTCACCGGAGTTATCCGGCTGTTGTCTTGTTTGTATGTGTACATGACAACAGGTGGGACAGGATCAGGGTCCAGGAGATGAGGAGAGATCGTGATAGAGTGGAGACTTCGGACTTGGATGTATATAGGGTTTGACATTTGATATTTAGATGTTGAACCTTAGTTTTACTGATTTGTAGACGGTACAGGACTTGTACTTTAATTTATACTGATATGTATATTAGTTTGATTTCACTACGTTCCGCATTTTAAAAAAAAATTTAGACCCTGTTTTATAATTGATTAATTAGTCCCAATGATGATTAAGAACATGATTAGCGTCCGGGTCCCCACACTGGCACCCAGGGCCCCTCAATAATATGAGCCGAGCCACGAGCACGGGTAGCGTTCATCATGCACCCATTGTCGATGGAAGAAATGGAAATTATAAACAACTTTATAATTCCCCTTTTCAGGCTTGATATTAATTTTGAATCTTATTGAAAATGAGGGTTTTTAATTTTGAAAGGACTCCTCATTAATTTTATTTAAAAGCTCGCCATGTTTGATCGTATGTTTGCCGGATTCATGCAACTTTGTTATTATCATAATAATAACGCACATACTCATTATTTATAACATATCATGCATATATTATAAACAGTAAACAAAACAAGGATGATCAATCGCCCCAAAACTAATGGCCCGTGTGAGCTAAACACGGGCCTAGGTCCAATCCTAGGAAATACATGGGATGCAAATGCAACTATTACATTAGCCTCCAATATTTACATGTCTTCGATCTTCATAATCGTCAAGGCCACCATCTTCCAATCTTGATCTTCCACTATACTAATATTTACAAATAAATATCCATGGCAAATAGGGATACATCTCATGGGGTGGGAACGGGCCATAAACCAAGCCCACTTTAAATTTGATAATTATTACAATCATTCAACACAAAATATCCTAGCATACACCTAGCAAATTGGGCTTGAGCTTTTGATCATCCTTCATGCATAATATCACATATCATACGTCATCAATTAGTTATCACAATAATTAATTGATCCAATATTATATATCTTGATCCAATCACTAACCTCCACGATTATAAACTAAATTAACAATGTATACAAACTCCTTTGTCTACTTTCTAATTAATTTATTTATAACCGAATTTCTTGTAAATCACAATTTACTATAAAAATTAAAGTCCAACTTCAATTTTTTATTTCATGAGATAATATGTACAACTTTTGTGGATTTAAACTTAAGGTCCAAAAAATCATTTTTCACCAAAACATTTTGGCCCATTTAAATTCACAAATTGTGTTATCCATCTAATGGCCCAACAACTTCAAGGCCCATGACACTTTGATATTCCAAAACACTTTTGGAAACCCTAGTCGTCGTCACCGTCGTCAGATTCCGGCTAAATTTTTTTTTCTTTTAATTTTAAAGGAGGGGTTGCCCTTGCTACCCGAAACGGGCAGGCCCTCGGGCAGCCCGAGGTGCCCGAAATGGGCAGTAACTTGCTGCCCAAATTCGTCCCCAAAACCGGCCACGATTTGATGCGAAAATTTGTCTCATGCGGTTAGAAATTGACCTCAATATAATATTATATATATGCTACACAAAATAGTATCCTTAGCTCTGATACCACTTGAAAGAGGATCGATTAAGGTGCCCAAATGTGCAACGGAAGTTAAAAATGTTTTTAAGGCAAAAATCGAGCACCCTAATGTACTAGTGTGTAGCATATACGAAAAACACCAAAATGTCATACATAGGGTGTTTAGAAATCTTTACCTATCAATCTCTTGAGATTGATGATGGCTCCAACTAAGGTGTAAACACCTTAGCTCTTGAATGGCAAGAAGATCTACAAGCCTCCTCCTTTCTTCGAAATTAGGCCCACCACTAACTAGCTAGAACCTTTCTTATTTTGCACTAAAAAAATAAGAATATTTTTTAAGGAGAAGTATTTTCTATCCTCAACAATTGAAGTAGAAAAATGAGAGAAATATGAGGGAGAGAGCTCATGCAAATTTTGGCCAAGGCATGTTAAGGAGACAAGGGGGAAGACTTTTCTTGGTTGTGGAAAAAGGTAAAGCAAAAAGTTGCATGCCAAGCCTTGGTTATACAAAAAGTTGTCACCCAACCTTTCACCTCCCATGCATGCAAATCTATTTGATTTTTAACAATTAAAATATCATGGACTTAATTTTAATTATCTCAAACAAATTTGAGACTAATTAAACATTACTTGAATTTCCTCAAGCCACTAGTTGAATAATTATTTTACTATTGGGCTCTACAAGACCCAATATGATTTAATTAATTCAACACTTGAATTAATTCAATTTAGTCCATAATAATGTTTAAGAAAATCACAATTTTCAAATACATTATTTATTTGGCCAACTTTTAATCTAGGAACACTTCCACAAATTAAAAGTTACATTTCCCTTATAGAAGTCATACTTCTTTTTTTCCACGCTGATAAACTCCTTTATAAGCCGTTCAACACATTAAACTATATTACTTCTCAACGAGATCTTGAAAGCTAGTACTTGTGTGGCCCTCAATGGTTCATTGATACAACTAGCCGTGGTTCACATCTCCATGTGATTCGGACTAAACATGTCCTTATTCGAGCATACCCCAGTTTCTCCATTCTTACTTATCAAATCCCTGATAATAAGAACGTCAGAACTCAAGTCTGATAGTACCCAACCAATCATGTTAAAGGCCTAGCAGCATCGCTTACATGATTCTATAGGTATCAAATGATAGTGCATGCAAGAACCATTTAATTATGGTTAGCGTACAGTACGGTCCTTCAACTCATATATCCCGACCGATTCGACAATCATTGGTATATGAGAGTTGTCAATAAATCGATACTATGTGTCATGTCGTAGTTGCATCGATGGTGTAATCTAAGAAACCCCTTTCTTAATTACCACCATATTCTGATCAGAGATTTCAATCTACATACACATGAGATCACATAGGATATCCATACCCGAAGGTAAGCGGTGAATCCCCGACTACAATGCATCGACTCCTATATGTTTCGAAAACACACCCAACCTTGCCACCTGATGACCCTATGAGAGTCGGTAAACAAGTCAAAGTGTAATGCTAGCACATAGAGTCTCAATGTTGTCCCGGGTCATAAGGACTAATGGTGTACAACCATAAACTAGGACGTTTCCATTCGATAAGTGAGAACCACTTGGAAAGTCCTTTATGGAGGGTTGTTCAGTGCACTCTACAAAGAGCACCTATCTGCATGTTCGGACATCACAATGTCCCCTTCCAATGAAACATGGTACTCACATCGCAGATACTAGTCTCAAACTCGAGCGGCCTATATCCTTCTTAGCGGCAGTTGAATCGACTAGGAACTGTTTTGAATATTGATAATTCCAAATATGAGTTTCATGATACTCATCATATGAGCATCTCATATTCTTTCTACTATTGTATATTCAAGGACTTTATCTATGCAACTAGCATGGGTATAAAGATAAAGAAGTGCCAAAATAATAATTTCAAATATTATTAGAATAAAGATTGTTTATACATAGAGTTTCATTGTTAACACTCGGCCTAAACTTGGCTCGACGTGCACCTACTCTAACAAAACTTCCTCACAAAGTCTGCCACGCTGCTGTCTCCCTGCCGCAACGTAATGAACTCCCTAGTCAATCTGGAGCGTACTTTCTCAGTGAAGTACTTGGAGTAGAACACCTCCTTGAAACCATTCCAAGGCAGCACTTGCAAGTTAACTGCCACGGAGGCGCTCTCCCACCATAGTCTGTCGACCCCTGTCAGAAGGAACTTGGCACACCTGACCCTATCTGCATCGGTCAGTTCCATAAACTCAAAGTTTACCTCGATGGACTTAATTCATCCCTCAGCTATCATCGGGTCAGTGGTACCCGAAAAATCCTTTGGGTTCATCCTCCTTAACTTCTCATATAATGCCTCTGGCCCGGGCCTCGCCCCAACATCCACTGCAGCCTGGTTCCCCGCAAACTGTGCGAAGAACTGAGTCATTCCTGCAAGCATATGTGCCTGCATATCTGGTGGTGGAGGTGGAGGAGAGTCTCTTCTCTCCTCTCGAGGCTCTATGTCCTCATCCCTTGCTTCACGGTCGATCACACGTCTAGGAAGCATACTGTTGGAATAATTTACCCAACACGTAAACCCCACATGCATGAACATGTTATAGACAATATAAGAGCACGTACTTGAACTTTAAAATATGCACATGCTGAAATTAGAACTTTATGCTTATTACATATCATAAATTTGAAACCTTAAAACTTACAGACTTGAGGTGTGACTTCGTGAACTTCTTGCGACTAGCAGTAGGCATAACCCTTTACAAGAACACGGCTCTGATACAAACTGTAACGTACCATACTTTTTACTACTAAAATTTGCGGAAGAATTTAAAATTTTCTTAAATAAAAACGTGAGCATTCAAAATTCGTTAAAATAAATTGTACGTATCAACAAAGATCCAAAAATAGAGTTTGACAAAAGTATTTGAACATTTTCATAAGGAATTAAAAACATGGCGGTCCTCGGGTTTAGCCTTCCGCTCAGTCCAAGCCTGCTCCTTGGTCCCCACCTCCTGTCTCCTCATAAACATCCTCACCTGCATCGATCAAGTCTAGTGAGTCTAAAGACTCAACACGTATAAACTGGAAGTAACAAGTACTACATAATAAGATCACATTCAACTTTAAAATAAGACATACATACTTTAAACTTGAACTTTCAAGATAAAACTTGAACATACGTACATACATACTTAGACGTGCCAACAACATAAACTTTTCTTAAACATGCTTGCATATTTGAACATACTTAAACATACATAGCTTCATCATTTTGCATAGAGATATGTTTCAAAGCAAGTGACCCATAGCATAATTCGCCTGATCAAACTAAACCACAGTACTGGGATGACAAGGACGTATCCACTGCCACATATATGAGATCCCCGTTCATAATTTAATTGGCAGATTGGTCCCCGTTCATAACTTAGCGCTTTCCAATCCTGATATAAACCCGTTCATAATTTAACGGCAAATTGGTCCCCGTTCATAATTTAACGCTTTCCAATCCTAAATATAATTTGGTCACAAGACATTTAGCATACCTCGAAACTTAAAAGTATTTTCTTTGCACGTCAACATACTTACTTGGCGTTGAGCGATTTATTGGACTTTGATTGGGGACGTTGCTGCACATACTAACATGAATTCAGATACTTAACTTGCATAACTTAGATGTAAATATCAAGCTTACTTAGGAGCTCATTCAATTCCTTAGGACGTTCTAACATTCCCATAACTCGACCTTTTAAATCATTGAACTAAACCATGACATCAAACCTCAAAGCATACTATAAAAATTTTCCCAAAATAACAAACACACGGACTCCGTGCCCAGGTCCATCTCTGGGTCCGTGTCCATGCAGTGAAGTGTGTCGTGGAGAAAATGGAAGGCACGGACCCCGTGCCCTAGTCCGTGTGGGGGTCCGTGTGTGTGCGCAAACTTGACACCGAGAAGAAACAAAGGCACGGACCCCGTGCCCTGGTCCGTGTGGGGGTTCGTGTCGGAACGCAAAAATGGCACCAAGAGGAAAACAGAGGCACGGACCCCGTGCCAGGGTCCGTGTACCTGCGCGACTCTGAAACTCACGAAAATTCTGAACACGCAATGTTTATCGTTCTAGACTCGATTATACGAACCAAGGTCCGAAACCCCGAGACCCATCCTAGCATGCCATAATATCAAACCAAATTTGTACAACCACCCAAAGCACGACGTTCAACCTACGACACTTACAATTCCAAAAACGTGGCAATTGACACCAAATCGTTTCCTACGACTACTAATGTACTCGAGTGCCTATCGACACCAAACAACATATCTAATAACCACCCAACAACATAATAAGCATACCTAGATGTAGCAACGATCACCCGTTTATCCCCAACGAATCCTGCAACCATAAAACTTCAAGAACGTATCAATACATTATTTTCTAAATAACGCAGTTTGAGCAGTCTCACAAAAAACATCATAACTCACTCAATTTATCCAAATATTTCGAATTTACCGTCAAATCGAAGGTATAAAAAAGTTCTACAATTTTCACGTTGAAATTTTTCTCAGAATCACGACTGAAAAATATCCTTATTCAAAAATACAGCAAAAATGAGTTTTCAGATCGAAAAATTATTTCAAAACTAATCCAAACCATTTTCTGCCCAAACGACGAACGTCACACATAAATTTTTACGCATAAAAATAACACAACACATAATATGACGAGATCGATGCAGAAATAACAGAATATACGTGCCTTTTGATATTTAAAAATACCGTAACAATGACACCAATACAGGAAAGAAGCGAGGTTGATCCGCTACGACTTGCGGCTCGACTTTCTTGCAATAAAACTCACCGAAAAGTGCTGAAATATTATGAAAGGAGGGGCAGCTGCTGAGTTTCACAAGAACCCTAGGTTTTCTCTCTTTTAAAAATCTGAAAATAAGATATGTAGGGTGTGTTGTGTGTTCTAGTGTGTGTAAAAACATGTAAGTGTGTGTGAGTGTGTGTAACGTGTGTGTGGGTTATTAATTAGGAGAAATTAGTGCTAAATTACCTAATTAAAATACTAATTAAAGGTTAACACATACTAATTTAATCAATCTCCTCAATTAAAATAATTACACACTAATTTTAAAAGTTTTAAACTCTTAAATTATTAAATACATAAATAAGGCTTTAAAATGCTAAACTAAATAAATTATTTAAAATGTCTCTTCCTAGAATATAAATAAAATACCGCATTTTAAATTGCCAAGTGTAATGCCCGATAATTAATCACTGTTAATCAAGGATTATTGACTTATAATCTAACGTGATTACGAAGGGGCCAACGGAGACACGATGTAAGAGAATGTGCGGCTATTTATTTTGAATTTTAGAATGTGTTGCCGAAGCAACACCGCACCCGCGCCCATGGTTAGACCGCACCCGCGGTCGATGTCCAGTAGGGTAGCAATTTTTGAAAAACTGAGACCGCACCCGCGGTACGAAACAAGACCGCACCCGTGGTGCAGGACCGCACCCGCGGTGCAAACAAGACCGCACCCGCGGTCGTAGTTTCTGGAAAATGGATGTGGATCAGTATGCTGAGCGCACCCGTGGTCTGGAATGTAGCGCACCCGCGGTGCGACGTGATTTGCACAAATTGTGCCACCTCGTAGAATTCATGCATTGATATATATATATATAACATGAATTCCTTCAGAAGTAAACGTAAGAAATCGAGAAAAGGGTCTGAGGAATTATGTTGAAAATCCTTACGCCTTTTGTGAGAAATCCGTCCGTCTGATTTTGAATCCGACTTCGGTATTGAGTTCCTATCGACGTAGGCTACAACTGGACGTAAGTTTTACTACGTTTTGACATGTTTTAGAATTATGCTATTGTCAGAATTGAATGTAACTCATATATGTTGTTCTTGACATATTAGACATCATATAGTCGAATTCAGATTAAGAAACGGACTGATTATGGAATTGTTATGAATTTTTAGGGTATATTGATTTATACCAGACATATTTGAATTGTGACTGGATTACGGATTGTATTGGATATGGGTTATGGATTATAACTGTGATTTGAGGATATGGTATTGACGGGGATACTGAAATTGTACCGTTATGCCGTTGATTTTGAATTAAATCCAGATTGATCAGATTGTTATTGATTTGGAAGGTATATTGACATGAAATTATTGATATTGTCATTGCCAGACAGACTGTGAGTTCAGGACTTCGACTGAGCCAGAAACTGACGAAAGAAAGGTATAAGTCAATGTGGTATTGGGAGATCGACTTGAGTCGGTTTAGACTTGAGTTTCCCTAAATCACATACTTTACTTTATTGCATTGATATTTGCATTGATTTGATTGATGTACTTGTTCTCTTGAATTATAGATAACATGTAGAAGATGAGGAATCTTGTGACAGAAGTTCCTGATATTGGTGGAATCGCCACGGGAACATTGCACGATGTCTCAAGATAGGATGTTATCGATAGAACTACAGTCCATGACGGTTAGGTCAGGACACCGAATGTTGGTTATATCGAGTAAATAGGATTGGAATTCTTCTATTACGGAATTCGATATAGGAATACCATATTTGGTTATATCGAGTAATAGGATCAGAGTTCCTTCTATTACGGAATTCGATATAGGAACACCACATTTGGAAACCGGGATCCCTAGACTAGGATTGAGTCTAGTCTGAGACGTGGAGTCACGTATATGTTAGAAAGTTTTAAGATTGATTATGTTTCAGATTTTGATACATATATCTGTTACCTGATTACATGCTTTATATTTGTTTATATGATTTCATGTTTCGTTGATTTATACTGAGATTTATTCTCACCGGAGTTATCCGGCTGTTGTCTTGTCTGTATGTGTACATGACAACAGGTGGGACAAGATCAGGGTCCAGGAGATGAGGAGAGATCGTGATTAGAGTGGAGGCTCCAGACTTGGATTGTACATAGGGGTTAAACACTTGATAGTAGTTGTTGAACCTTAGTTTGTACTGATTTGTAGACGGTAAAGGACTTGTACTTTATTATATACTGATATGTATATTAGCTTGATTTCACTACGTTCCGCATTTAAAAAAAAAAATTTAGACCCTGTTTTATAATTGATTAATTAGTCTCAATGATGATTAAGGACTTGATTAGCGTCCCGGTCCCCACAACAGGTGGTATCAGAGCGATAGATCCTTGAGATTGAGATACGAGCTAGTGAGCGGGGTAGAATGTGTTTTCTTTCCTGGTTTTGATTGCTAGCAAGATTTACTGCTTTATAATACATGTTTATCTGTTTATCTGATTTGATTTGAAGACATGTGTTATTGAGAAGAATCAGAGCCGATTCTAGATCAGCAGTAAGATGATCGGAGGAGGACTGAAATAGAATTCTGGTTTGGGGTACTAATCCTTTTGATTTCAGATATGCCTCCGAGAAGAATACCAGAACAGGGGAGTACATCGAATCCTCCCATGGATGTGACTCCTACACCGATGGAGAAACTGTTGAAAAGGTTTCAGTCATTTCATCCACCGACTTTGAAAGGTACGGAGAATTCCGTGGAATGTGAAAGTTGGTTGGACGATATTGAAGCAATGTTCGAATCTTTGGAGTATACTGAGGAAAAGAGGGTGAAACTGATCGGACATCAGTTGCATGACGTTGCTAAACACTGGTGGATCACGACGAAACGGGCATTGGAACAACGAGGTACGGCCATTACTTGGAATGTGTTTAAGTCTGAATTCTATCTCCGGTTCTTTCCAGTTTCTTATAATAAGGACAAGGGAGCCGAATTTGCAAATTTGAGACAGGGCCAATTAAACATTGAGGACTATGTGGCTAAGTTCTCTACACTGTTGAGATTTGCTCCCCACGTAGCTGAACACGATGAGGCCGTGGCAGACCAGTTCATAAATTTCCTGAATCCAGAAATCTTTACCTTGGTGAATACCGGGTGGCCAAACAATTTCACCGTTGCATTGAATAGAGCCAAGGGAGCCGAAGCAGGACTGATGAGGCAGAGAGAGGCTTCGTTTGTGCTTCCAGTATCGGGACAGCAACCACCACCTCCTCGATTTGAAGGTGGTAGCAGCAGTAGTAGGAAGAGGGATTTCTTGAGGGCTAGAGGGAAGCAATTCAAGAAATCTGGAACTAACTCGTCCAGTTCAAGCGGCTCGAGACAGATCAGTCAGGGCCAGGGTTATACAGGACCGTACTGTGGTACTTGTGGAGGGAGGCATTCCATAGATCAGTGCCGAGGAGTGGTTGGCAGCTCTCGTATTTGTAGACAGCAAGGACACTTTGCGCGAGTGTGTCCACAGAGGAGTGCCCAAGGATCGCAGGCAGCTGAGTCATCGGGATCAGTGGCTCAGGCAGGTAGACGACCATCTGCCGTTCATACTTTTTAGCCATCACCGCCTACTCAGTCACAGCAGAGGCCAGGAGGGGGCCAGACAGCGAGCCAGCCTCCGAGACAGCAGGCCAGAGTTTTTGCTTTGACCGAGGAGCAGGCACAGGATGCACCTGATGATGATGTGGTAGGTAACTGTTTTATTTCTGGTTATTCTGCATATGTACTGATTGATACTGGTGCATCTCATACATTTATATCTGAGCGATTTGTGTTGATGCATTCTTTGCCTATTGAGTCATTGTCTGCAGTAGTGTCTGTCACGTCTCCGTTAGGAACATGTTTGATATCAGTAAAATCTGTTAAATCGTGTATACTGCAGTACGATGGGCATACGATTGAGTTAGACTGTATTGTGTTTGGTCTATCTGATTTTGATTGTATTGTCGGTATCGATATGTTGACCAAGTACCGAGCTACAGTCGATTGCTTCCATAAGATAGTTCGATTCAGACCTGAAATGGCTGAGGAGTGGAAATTTTATGGTAAGGGTTCTCGTGCTAGAATTCCTTTGATATCTGCAATGAATATGACTCGATTATTGCAGAAGGGAGCGGATGGATTCCTGGTATATTCAGTTGACTTACTGAAATCGAGCCCATCATTGGCGGATTTGCCAGTGGTGTGCGAATTTGCTGATGTCTTTCCAGATGAGATTCCTAGATTACCTCCTATTTGAGAGATAGACTTCAGCATTGAGTTGATGCCAGGAACAGTTCCGATTTCTAGGGCTCCATACAGGATGGCACCGATCGAATTGAAAGAACTGAAAGAACAGTTGGAGGATTTACTGGCCAAGGGGTATATCAGACCGAGTGTATCTCCTTGGGGTGCTCCAGTACTGTTCGTGAGGAAGAAGGATGGGTCGATGAGACTTTGTATCGACTATCGGCAGCTGAACAAGGCAACGGTAAAGAATAAATATCCATTGCCTCGTATTGATGATTTGTTTGATCAGTTGCAGGGTTCATCTGTATATTCCAAGATCGATATGAGATCTGGATACCATCAATTGAGAGTCAGGGACTCTGATATCTCTAAGACAGCATTTAGAACCAGGTACGGACACTATGAATTTATTGTCATGCCATTTGGTTTGACGAATGCACCGGCGGTATTTATGGGATTGATGAACCGCGTCTTTCAGAAATATTTGGATGATTTTGTTATCATATTCATTGATGATATATTGATTTATTCAAAGAATATGATTGAGCATGCTAATCATCTGAGGACTGTATTGAGAATTTTGAGGGCTGAGAAACTGTATGCTAAATTGTCGAAATGCGAGTTCTGGTTGAAACAGGTGATATTTCTGGGTCATATTATATCCGGAGACGGTATATCAGTGGATCCCAGTAAGGTTGAGGCAGTGATTTCTTGGGCAAGACCGACATCTGTACCCGAGATTCGCAGTTTTATGGGTTTGGTAGGATATTATCGCCGATTCATTAAAGATTTTTCGAGTATTGCCAAACCGATTACGCAGTTGACTCAGAAAAATGCTCCGTTTTTTTAGTCAGAAGACTGTGAATCCAGTTTTCTGGAATTAAAGAAGAGATTGACCAGTGCGCCTGTGTTGACAATTCCTTCAGGTACTGGTGATTTTGTTGTTTATTGTGATGCATCTCACCGAGGATTGGGTTGTGTTTTGATGCAGCGGGAGCATGTGATTGCTTATGTCTCGAGACAGCTGAAACCCCATGAATCTCGTTATCCAATTCATGATATTGAATTGGCAGCCATAGTCTTTGCATTGAAGATATGGCGGCATTATTTGTACGGTGAGAAATTTGATATATATTCTGATCATAAAAGCTTGAAATATCTGTTTTCGCAATCAGAGCTGAATATGAGACAGCGGAGATGGCTGGATTTACTGAAAGACTTTGATTGTGAAATCAAATACTATCAGGGAAATCCAACGCAGCAGCAGATGCGCTGAGTCGAAAGGTATGTGCACTATCCTTATCGACAATAGGTGTATCAAATTTGATACAAGACTGCTGTTTGTCTGGATTAGCTTTTGAAACAAATTGTCAGCCTCTGAGATTACGTGCGATTCGAGTTGAACCAGAATTAATAGTGAGAATCAAAGAGGCACAGAAAGGTGATCAGAATATACAGAATTCGATTGCAATGGTCAGAGCTGGACATCGATCAGAATATCAAGTTCGGAACGGTATCTTGTATGTGAATAATCGTCTGGTTGTACCAAATGTTTCAGATTTGAGACAGCGAATACTGTCAAAAGCGCACAATAGTCGTTTTAGCATTCATCCTAGGGGCAGAAAAATGTATAATGATTTGAAGACACAATATTGGTGGAAGCAAATGAAATCTGATGTGACTAAATTTGTAGCCAAGTGTCTGAATTGCCAACAGGTGAAAGCTGAAAGAAAGAAACCAGGAACATTATTACAAGTTTGTCCATTCCTGAATGGAAATGGGATCACATTTCCATGGACTTTGTGACGCAGTTACCGAGATCCTCCAGAGGTTGTGATGCGATTTGGGTCATGATTGACAGATTGACCAAATCTGCATGTTTTATTCCATACAAAATGACCTATAGATATGATCAAATGGCCGATATCTATGTCCGAGAAGTGGTTAGATTGCATGGAGTGCCGAAGTCGATTGTGTCAGACCGTGATCCTCGGTTTACTTCGCACTTCTGGCAAAGTTTACAGCAAGCTCTCGGTACGAAGTTACATTTGAGTACCGCATATCATCCTCAGACTGATGGACAGTCAGAACGGACGATTCAGACATTGGAGGATATGCTGAGAGCCATAGTACTTGATTTTAGCACTAGCTGGCAAGATGCATTGCCACTTTGTGAGTTTTCGTACAACAATAGCTATCAAACGAGTATTGAGATGGTGACTTTCAAAGCGTTGTACGCAAAGAAATGCAGATCCCCTCTTTATTGGGATGATATCTCTGAAGTTCCTGAGACTGGACCGGATATGAACAGAGATATGACCGAGAAAGTTAAATTAATTCAAAAGAAAATGAAGGCAGCTCAGGACCAACAAGCCAAATATGCCAATCTCAGAAGACGACCGTTGGTATTTGAGGTAGGAGACCGTGTATTCCTAAAAAATTTGCCTTTCAGAGGAGTTGTCAGATTTGGCAAGAAAGGGAAACTGTCTCCACGATACGTTGGTCCGTATGAAATTCTTGAAAAGATAGGAGATCGTGCCTATCGACTTGCATTACCGCCTTCATTATCTGGAATACATGATGTTTTTCATGTATCTATGCTGCGGAAATATCTCCCTGATGATTCTCACGTTATTCAGCCAGACAAGACTGAGCTGGAGGAGACATTGAGTTATGTCGAGAAACCGATTCGGATTATCGATCGTAAAGAAAAACAGCTCAGAACGAAAATGATTCCGTTGGTGAAAGTGCAATGGACTCGTCATGGCGTTGAAGAAGCCACTTGGGAGACTGAATCGGATGTGAGACAAGAATTCACAGCATTGTTTCACTGATGTAAATTCTTATACAGTTTTGTATATATACTCCGAATGAGATGCCTGTGATTTCGAGGACGAAATCGTATCTTAGGGGGGGAGAAATGTAATGCCCGAGAATTAATCACTGTTAATCAAGGATTATTGACTTATAATCTAACGTGATTACGAAGGGGCCAACGGAGACACGATGTAAGAGAATGTGCGGCTATTTATTTTGAATTTTAGAATGTGTTGCCGAAGCAACACCGCACCCGCGCCCATGGTTAGACCGCACCCGCGGTCGATGTCCAGTAGGGTAGCAATTTTTGAAAAACTGAGACTGCACCCGCGGTACGAAACAAGACCGCACCCGCGGTGCAAACAAGACCGCACCCGCGGTCGTAGTTTCTGGAAAATGGATGTGGATCAGTATGTTGAGCGCACCCGCGGTCCGGAATGTAGCGCACCCGCGGTGCGACGTGTTTTGCACAAATTGTGCCACCTCGTCGAATTCATGCATTGATATATATATATAACATGAATTCCTTAAGAAGTAAACGTAAGAAATCGAGAAAAGGGTCTGAGGAATTGTGTTGAAAATCCTTACGCCTTTTGTGAGAAATTCGTCCGTCTGATTTTGAATCCGACTTCGGTATTGAGTTCCTATCGACGTAGGCTACAACTGGACGTAATTTTTACTACGTTTTGACATGTTTTAGAATTATGCTATTGTCAGAATTGAATGGAACTCATATATGTTGTTCTTGACATATTAGACATCATAGAATCGAAGTCAGATTAAGAAACGGACTGATTATGGAATTGTTATGAATTTTTAGGATATATTGATTTATACCAGACAGATTTGAATTGTGATTGGATTACGGATTGTATTGGATATGGGTTATGGATTATAACTGTGATTTGAGGATATGGTATTGACGGGGATACTGAAATTGTACCGTTATGCCGTTGATTTTGAATTAAATCCAGATTGATCAGATTGTTAGTGGTTTGAAAGGTATATTGACATAAGATTATTGATATTGTCATTGTCAGACAGACTGTGAATTCAGGACTTCGACTGAGCCAGAAACTGACGAAAGAAAGGTATAAGTCAATGTGGTATTGGGAGATCGACTTGAGTCGGTTTAGACTTGAGTTTCCATAAATCACATACTTTACTTTATTGCATTGATATTTGCTTGATTTGATTGATGTACTTTTTCTCTTGAATTATAGATAACATGTAGTAGATGAGGAATCTTGTGATAGAAGTTCCTGATATTGGTGGAATCGCCACCGGAACATTGCACGATGTCTCAAGATAGGATGTTATCGATAGAACTACAGTCCATGACGGTTAGGTCAGGACACCGAATGTTGGTTATATCGAGTAAATAGGATTGGAATTCTTCTATTACGGAATTCGATATAGGAATACCATATTTGGTTATATCGAGTAATAGGAACAGAGTTCCTTCTATTACGGAATTCGATATAGGAACACCACATTTGGAAACCGGGATCCCTAGACTAGGATTGAGTCTAGTCTGAGACGTGGAGTCACATATATGTTAGAAAGTTTTATGATTGATTATGTTTCAGATTTTGATACATATATCTGTTACCTGATTACATGCTTTATATTTGTTTATATGATTTCATGTTTCGTTGATTTATACTGGGATTTATTCTCACCGGTATTATCCGGCTGTTGTCTTGTCTGTATGTGTACATGACAACAGGTGGGACAAGATCAGGGTCCAGGAGATGAGGAGAGATCGTGATTAGAGTGGAGGCTCCGGACTTGGATTGTATATAGGGGTTAAACACTTGATAGTAGTTGTTGAACCTTAGTTTGTACTGATTTGTAGACGGTACAGGACTTGTACTTTATTATATACTGATATGTATATTAGCTTGATTTCACTACGTTCCGCATTTTAAAAAAAAATTAATTTTAGACCCTGTTTTATAATTGATTAATTAGTCCCAATGATGATTAAGGACTTGATTAGCGTCCCGGTCCCCACACCAAGAATCGTCCCCGGTCTTTTCCTCGATCCCGCCTCGAATAATCGCTTGAAAAATGAAATTCGAAAAACATTTTAACGTTCATCACATAAACATAATTAATTTAAAATAATGCATTTAAATAAATCATGCACTACTAAGTATTTTAAATTCTTTTAGTATGTGCAGCAACGTCCCAATAGAAGTCCAACGAATCCCTCAATGCCAAGTAAGTATGTTTGACGTGCAAGAAATATTTTTCAAGTTTTTGAGGTATGCTAAATGTCTTGTGACAAATGTATGTATGGGGTTGGAAAGCGTTTATGAACGGGTTTCGATCAAGATTGGAAAGTGTTAAATTATGAACGGGGACCAATCCGCCCGTTAAATCATGAACGGGGATCTCATGTATGTGACAGTGGATACGTCCCTGTCATCCCAGTACTGTGATTTAGTCTGATCAGGCGATTATGTTATGGGTCACTTGTATTGAAACATATCTCTACGCAAAATGATGAAGTTATGTATGTTCAAGTATGCAAGCATGTTTAAGAAAAGTTTATGTTGATGGCATGTCTAAGTATGTATGTACGTATGTTCAAGTTTAGTGCAAGTTTAAGTTTCAAGTATTTATATCCTATTTTAAAGTTGCATGTGATCTTATTATGTATTATTCGTTACTTCCAGTTTATACGTGTTGAGTCTTTAGACTCACTAGACTTGATCGATGCAGGTGAGGATATTTATGAGGAGGCTAAAGGTGGGGACCAAGGAGCAGTGAAACGTCTGCCCTTTTTATTGCTTTAAAAGTACAAGAATTTTTTTTTTAAACACTCAAATTTCGGCCATATACATTTCCCACATGAAAATATTTTTTTATAAAATATTTTACCCCTTAAAATAAAACACCATCCAACTAGCATTTTAAAAATCAAGTGCAATAGTCATAAAATGAAATCATCAACTGTTTTACCAAACCTAAAAAAAAGCAATAAGTTTGAAAAGTATAGCACATACTAAACCTCTCAAAAATCTCCCAAAAATCATAAATAAATAGTCTTAAAAATCTTTAACATAAATAATGAGTCATAAATCATAATGCGGGAAAAATTAGAAGCGCAGGTCCTCGGGTTGTGAGCACCTTTTGTCCAGTCAAATCATCCGTCAAGACCTCCCTCACCCTCACCAGCATCCATCACACCTAGTGAGTCTAAAGACTCAACACACCATAACCTTTATAACGAGTAATACGTAATACAGTCAACATATAACAGTGAAAATACTTGTACTTAAAAATAACATTTCATGACATGCATAAATAAACCTTAATCTTTTCCTTTTTTCCTTATCATGACATAAAAACATTTTAACATGATCATAAACATTTTCTTTTTCCTTTTCCTTTGTTGAATTCAGATCGTTAATTGTAAGGTCCGAGATTATAGAAATGATATTATTTTAAACCGAGATTATTGAATTAGAGAATTATGGAGTGTTGAATTATATTCCAAGATGTTTGAACTTATTTAGGATTGAAATTGAATCGAAAAGATTGAATAGGGGCCGATTTGCAAATAGTGAAAAGTTGAGGGACTAAAATGGAATTAATGGATTGAGTGGGACACTTGTCTCTTCATGCAACTTTACATATATTTGCTTCATTCCTTCGACAATTACAGTGAGGAAACGTGAAAAGCTTCATAGAAATTCCTCAAGATTCCTTAAATTCTAGAAAATTGATTTTGTACAATCCGTCTATCAGAATTTAAATCTGAACACAGTTCTGTGCTCCTCTCGTCGCCTACTACACAAGGACGTAAGTTTCATTACTTTCTGATATGGTTTGAAATTTAGGTATTGGGAGAATTGTGATTTCATCATTATTATGTGTTCTGGGAATACTAGACATTGCATAATCGAAGTCAGATCGAAGAACAGATTGATTATGAAATTGTTATGATTTTTCAGATTATATTAATTGAAATTGAATAGATTTGGATTATAGACTGATTACAAATTGTATCGAATATGGGTTATGATTTGTAATTAATATCTGGTGATATGATATTGACGGGAATACTGAGATTGTGCCGTTATGCCGCTGATTTGAGTTAATGCAGATTAATCAGATTCAGAGTTGAATTGAGAATAGAATATTGATATTATGATTCTTGATATATCGTTTCAGATTTACAGAGACAGTCTTGAGTTCAGAACTTCGATTGCTTTAGACCGAGACTTTAAACGAAAGGTATAAGTCAATGTGGTATTGGGAGATCGACTTAAGTCAGTCTAGACTTGAGTTTCCCTAAATCACATACTTTACTTTATTGCATTGATATTGCATTGATTTGATGGATATACTTGTTCTCTTGATTTATAGATAGCAGGTATCAGACAGGAAATCTTGTGACAGAAGTGCCTGATAGTGGTGGGATCGCCACGGGCACATTGCACGATGTCACAGGATAGTGTAGACATCTTGGGACGGAAGTGCCTGACAGTGGCGGGATCGCCACGGGCACATTGCACGATGTCTCAAGATGGGTTATTAGCGATAGAGCTACAGTCCGTGACGGATAGGTCAGGACACCGGATGTTTGGTTATATCGAGTAATAGGATTGGAATTCTTCTATTACGGAATTCGATATAGGAACACCATATTTGGTTATATCGAGTAATAGGAACAGAGTTCCTTCTATTACGAAATTCGATATAGGAATACCACATTTGGAAACCGAGATCCCTAGACTAGGATTGAGTCTAGTCTGAATGATAGAGTTACGATCATTGTCGACAGTCTATGATTGTTTATGTTCAGATTTTGATACATATATCTGTTACCTGATTACATGCTTTATATTTGTTTATATGATTGTATGTTTCGTTGATTTATACTGGGATTTATTCTCACCGGAGTTATCCGGCTGTTGTCTTGTCTGTATGTGTACATGACAACAGGTGGGACAGGATCAGGGTCCAGAAGATGAGGAGAGATCGTGATAGAGTGGAGACTTCGGACTTGGATGTATATAGGGTTTTGACACTTGATATTTAGATGTTGAACCTTAGTTTTACTGATTTGTAGACGATACAGGACTTGTACTTTATTTTATACTGAGTTGTATATTAGTTGATTTCACTACGTTCCGCATTTTAAAAATAAAAATAAAAAAAAATTTTAGACCCTATTTTATAATTGATTAATTAGTCCCAACGATGATTAAGAACTTGATTAGCGTCCGGGTCCCCACAATAGGTGGTATCAGAGCGATAGATCCTTTAGACTGAGATAGAAGAGAATGAGCGGGGTAGATTGAATTTTCTTTCTTTGCATGTGATTGCTAGCATGAGAATTACGTTATTGTTGACTTACATTGTGTGTGCTAGCATGATTTACTGCTTTCCCTATTACATGTTGTTTGTATCTGAGTTGATTGCAGCATGTAATTGTTAAGCCTGAATCAGAACTGAGTCTCGATCAGAGGTATATGATCAGAGGAGGGCTGAGACAGATTGTATAGATTGTGTACTAACCGGTTTGATATTCAGATATACCGCCTCGGAGAATTCCAGAAAAGGGTAGTACTTCGTCTGAACAGATAGCTGCATCAGAAACTCAGATAGAAGAAAAGTTGGCAGAATTACAGTTATTTCAGCCGCCGATTTTGAGTGGTATCGAGACATCTGAAGACTGTCAGAACTGGTTGGATGACATAGAAATTTTGTTTGATTTACTCGATTGTACAGATGAACAGAAGGTTAGAATGGTGCCTTATCAGTTACGAGAAGCCGCCAGGAATTGGTGGATTACAATCAAAGGATTGAACTCAGAGATAATTGCATTGATGAATATACAACGACCTCACCATTTTGCTGATGTCTTGAGTAGAGCGAAGAGAGCGGAGGCGAGTTTGATTAGACAACTAACAAGGGTGTGTGCAATACCACCCCAGACATAGCAATCCCCTCTCCGAGTTGATCGTAGCAGCACGAGTGGAAAGCAAGATTTGCTGAAAGCTCACTAGAAGTCATTCAAGAAGTTAGGGAGTGGTTCCTCTAGTTCTAGTGATTCTAGTTCGAGTTACACTGGAGTGTACTGCAGAACTTGCGGGGGAAGACATCCCACAGGACATTTCCAAGGAGTGCTTGGTCGTTGCAATATCTGTAAACAACCAGGGCATTTTGCTAAGGTTTGTCCACAGAGAGGTCCCCGAAGATCTTAGAGGACTGGACCATTTGGATATGTGATTGAGGAACAGACCCATGGCACACTTGATGACATAGTGACAGGTACTGATCTTTTATGATTATGTTGCATATGTATTGATATATATACTAATGCATTTCTTAAGATTATCCTGGAATGAGTTGCATGGAGATATGCATTATCTGTTGGGTCTGTATTGCTGTAGTATTAATCTTTGTACCTTCTGGGGAAAGAAAGATTGATCTCAGAGATTTCTGTGATATATTGTATACTATAGTAAGATGAGAATGATAATCGAGACAGAGTATGGTGTACTGGTATTGTCTGATTTGACTGCATTACTGATATTGGTGATATAATGATCAAGTACAGAAAGACAGAAATATTGTAGAATCTGTTCCAGACATGGTAAGATTCAGATTAGAGATAGCTAATGAGTAGAGATTTTGCAATAAGGAATCTAGATTTAGAATTCCTTTGAGATTGTCGTATATGACTCGATTGTTACAAAAAGGAACAGATGGTATCCTTATGTACTCAGTAGATGTACTGAAATCGAGCTTAACATTGGCGGATTTGCCAGTGATATACGAGTTGGTAGATGTTTGCCTAGATAATATTTTAGATTTGCTTTATATCAGAAAGATAGATTTCAGAATTGAATTCAGATCAGATACTGATTGTTGTTTTAGAATTCAGTACAGAATAATATTGTATGTACAGAATGATACAGAATAAATTGAAAGATCAGGAGAAGAGTACTGACCAGGAGTTACATCTGATTTAGTGTTTCTCTTTGGCATGTGTCAGTATCTTCAGAGATGTGCTGATAATTCTATGTGTGAACCCTGACCCGTTACAATAAAAATACAGCGGAATTTAAATTTTATTTCAAATGGAAGGAGTTTCAAAATACATTTCATAAAAATGTTTACAAAATAGCAATACATGATCATTTAAATGACATAACAAAATACAAAATATCATTCCTATGATCATGCCAAAATCTCCCTTCCAACGGTGCATGCATATGACCCCTACCCACAGTCAACGTCCAGGGCCTCCACTCTGATCTGCATCACATGAATAAACTGAAATGAGAATAAATCTCAGCAAGTGGAACTCCAACATAGCAATGATACATAGTATACTCTGTAAAACATGACTTTGAAATCATAAATACCATCAACTCTGAAACATGAATACTGTAGCAATAACTGTAGCAATAGCATATCAATAAGATAGCAATAAGATGATATTATCTTTTCTCTGGTTGGATTGATATCAATAGTATCTCTGCTCTGGTGCTAATATCCCTATCGATATAAACCGATAACTCTGAGGGATAAAAGCCTATGGTCGATGATCATCTAATTGCATGCAATGCTCTGACTATGATTAATCAATCCAATAAAAAATTTGAACTCTGAATATCATTTAAAGCCGTCGTTTCGCAATCTTATTTTCTCTTGTATTCCCTTTTTAACAATAGTGAGATATACAATACCTCCAATAGATAATCAATGAAATCAATACATAACAATGGATCAATGGAAGGGAATAACACTTTGAAACCTTTAAAGCACAATACATATAATATCATGTGAGCAAAAAGGATGAAATTCCACTTACAAACCAATCGAACACTTCCAAACTAACTCTTGGTACACCACCTACAACAATAATCCATAAACAACACCAATATCAACTCTATATCCACAAATACAAGTCAAATAATCCATTAAACCAACAATAACAACACCCTATAACAACTTATCTCCAAAAACCATGATAGAATCGCACCAAAAACTTACCTAAGCTTCCTTATACCACGGAGAACGTCGATCTCAAGTCGGAAATCCAAATAAACCCAAGAATCAAAGGTAGGAAGCAATTGAAAATGGAGAAAACCCTTGGAAATGGAGAGAAAATCTCGAAAATGGAAGATAGGATAAGGTAGGTATGGCCAACAACTCCCAAAAAGCAACTAGATATCTCGCCCATACTTACACCGCGGGTGCGGTCACACAAGCACCGCGGGTGCGCTATGCCTTCGGCCAACCTAAACAATTCCCATGGACGATGACCGTGGGTGCGGTGCTACATTTACCGCGGGTGCGGTCTCACCGCGGGTGCGGTGCTTACACTGCCATGGGTGCGGTCATGCCACGGCCTTCCAAATCCAAAATGATGAATAGTACACCACGGGGGCACTCCTCTAAGAGCGCGGGTGCACTCAAGCTACGGCAATGAACAGTACCAATGCAACTAAAATCAATCCGAAATGCTGAAACGAACAATCAACACCAACTAATACCTCAAAACAATAATAACCAATAATACTATGGCCCAAAACACAACTCTAAACATCTAATCACATAACCCAAATAACAAGTAAAGCTTAAACCGTACCGTACACCGGGCTCGGCTATTACAATCTCCCCTCCTTAGAGGAATTTCGTCCGCGAAATTGACGTCACTGCACGAACAACTCCGGATACTTCTCTCTCATCTCATCCTCTGGTTCCCACGTAGCTTCCTCTATCAAATGGTTCCTCCAAAGGACTTTAACGATGCCGATCTCTTTGTTCCTCAGAACTCTAACTGTGCGATCCAAAATCTGAATCGGAATCTCTTGGTATGTCAAACTCGGCGTCAAGTCCAATGGCTCGTGGCGAAGAACATGGGAAGGATCTGCAATATACTTCCTAAGCATCGATACATGAAAAACATTGTGGACTCTGTCAAGATCGGGCGGTAGGGCTAATCTGTAGGCTCTGTCACCAACTCTGTCCAAGATCTCAAAAGGACCAATAAATCTCGGACTTAACGTGCCCTTCTTGCCAAATCTCATCACACCCTTGAGAGGTGCAATCTTCAAGAACACGTGATCGCCAACCTCGAACTGCAAAGGCCTACGACGAACATCTGCATAGCTCTTCTGTCTGGACTGAGCAGTCTTCATCCTCTCTCGTATCACAGCAACAACATCAGCCGTCTGCTGGACCAACTCTGGTCCCAACATCTTCCTCTCTCCAACCTCATCCCAAAACAAAGGCGATCGCACTTCCTGCCATAAAGTGCCTCATATGGTGCCATCTCAATCGACGCCTGGTAGCTATTGTTGTATGTGAACTCCACAAGTGGCAATTTAGAATCCCAGCTACCTGAATAGTCAATAGTACATGCTCTGAGCATATCCTCAAGAATCTGAATGACTCTCTCTGACTGACCGTCGCTCTGGGGATGATAAGCTGTACTGAACGCTAACCGCGAACCCGTAGCTCTGTGCAGACTCTTCCAAAACTCGGAAGTAAATCTAGGGTCACGATCAGACACGATCGACACAGGGACACCGTGAAGTCTAACAATCTCTGCAATGTAGTCCTCGGCGTACTGATTCATGGAGTACGTCGTCTTGACTGGAAGAAAGTGCGCTGACTTGGTCAATCGATCAACGGTGACCCAAATGGAATTATAACCTCTCTGAACTCTGGGAAGACCAGTCACGAAATCCATCGTAATATGCTCCCACTTCCATTGAGGAATCGACAATGATAGCAATGTCCCAGCAGGTCTCTGATGCTCAATCTTCACCTGCTGACAAGTAAGGCACTGAGAAATGAACAAAGCAATATCGTTCTTCATACCTGGCCACCAATAGAGTCGACGAAGATCCTGATACATCTTTGTACTGCCTGGATGAATCGAATAAGGTGCGGTATGAGCCTCTGACAGAATGTCTCGTCGAATATCATCGCCAACAGGAGCACAGATACGGCCTCTGAAAGTCACCAATCCATCACCATTCATCGCAAACTCTGAGTTACCCCTCTCCTCAGCTCTAGCTCTCAACTCTAGCAACTGCACATCAATCGCCTGCTCTCTACGGATCCTGTCCGTCAAAGTAGATCGAATAACCAACGCTGAAAGACGAGCAATGGTACCTGGAATCACCAGATCAATCTCTTCTCTCTGCAAATCCATCAACAATGGCCTCTGAAACAAAGAACTCAATGAAGCACTCGACTTGCGACTCAACGCATCTGCCACAACGTTCGCCTTTCCTGGGTGGTAACTGATAGTCACATCATAATCTTTGACAAGCTCTAACCACCTCCTCTGTCGCATGTTGAGCTCTTTCTGCGAAAACAGATACTTCAAACTCTTGTGGTCTGTGAAGATCTCACACTTTTCGCCATACAGATAATGTCTCCAAATCTTCAGGGCGAAAACCACAGCTGCTAGCTCCAAATCATGCGTCAGATAATTCTTCTCATAATCCTTCAGCTGGAGAGAAGCATAGGCAATAACCTTACCTCGCTGCATCAGCACTGCACCAAGGCCTCTCTTCGACGCATCGGTATAGACAACGAAATCCTCAGAACCACTAGGCAATGAAAGAACAGGAGCTGTCGTCAATCTATCCTTCAGCTCTTGGAATGCACTCTGGCAATCGATGGACCACTCGAACTTCACAGTCTTCCTCGTCAGATTGGACAATGGCAGGGCAATCTTGGAAAAATCTGAAATGAAACAACGATAGTAACCCGCCAAACCAAGGAAACTGCGTACCTCTGAAACAGAAGTAGGAATAGGCCAATTCTGAATCGCCTCTATCTTCAATGGATCAACAGCAATGCCATCTCTCGAAACGACATGGCCTAGAAAAGAAATCTGATCCAGCCAAAACTCACACTTCTTCAACTTGGCAAACAACCTCTTCTCTCGCAACAACTGAAGCACAACTCTGAGATGCTCTGCATGAAGCTCTCTGGTCTTGGAATAGATAAGAATATCGTCGATAAAGACAATGACGAAGCTATCCAAGAATGGCTTGAACACACGGTTCATCAAATCCATAAAGACTGAAGGGGCATTGGTCAAACCAAACGACATCACAAGGAACTCAAAATGACCATACCTGGTCCTGAAAGCCGTCTTAGGGACATCAGACTCCCTAACCTTCAACTGATAGTAGCCAGACCGAAGATCAATCTTCGAAAACACAGTGGCACCATGGAGCTGATCAAACAAATCATCAATCCGTGGCAACGGATACTTGTTCTTGACAGTCACTTTGTTGAGCTCCCTGTAGTCGATACACAGCCGCAAGGAACCATCTTTCTTCTTAACGAAAAGAACCGGAGCTCCCCAAGGCGAAGAACTCGGACGAATGAAACCCTTATCTAGAAGATCCTGCAACTGCGCCTTCAACTCCTTCATCTCAGTAGGAGCCATCCGGTACGGAGCCTTAGAGATAGGAACCGTACCAGGAGCTAGATCGATAACGAACTCAACATCTCTGTCCGGTGGCAAACCCAGAACATCATCCTCAAACACATCAGCAAACTCCCTCACAACATCAATATCATCAATATTCAACTTAATCAGTCTATCAACATCCACAATGGAAGCAAGAAACCCATCGCAACCTCTACACAGCAATCTCTCAGCCTCAAGACAAGAAATAAAAGGAAGGACCAGCGAAGTACCTGAGCTGGCGATAACTCCTCCCTGGCCAACATCTGCAAAAGTCACCTTCTTAGCAACACAATCGATAACTGCACGGTAAGCCGAAAGCCAATCCATGCCAAGAATAACATCGAAGGCAACCAAAGGGATACCAATCAAATCAGCGAAGACAACTCGCTCCTCAATACGAACAGGGCACGCAAAGACAATCGATGTCGGGCACAAGACATTTCCCGAAGGCAAAACAACACTAAGCTGGAGGGGAAGAACAGAAGGAACTATACCCAAAGATCTCAAAAACAATTCAGACATAAAAGAATGAGTAGCACCAGTATCAATCAAAGTAGTAGCTACTCTGCCTGAAATCAAAATAGTACTAGAGATCAATGAAGAATCATGATTAATACCTTCCTTGGTCATCGAAAAGATACGACCCTGCACCTTCCCTTGGCTAGCTCCTTGAGGACAATTCCTGGCAACGTGGCCTGCCGTGCCACAACGATAACAAGTATGAGTGCCAAATCTGCACTCTCCACGGTGATTCTTGCCACACTTTGGACACAGTGGCTTCTCGGGATCAAATGGAACAACTGGAACTGGCGGAGGTCTAGGACTCGACTCCATCTTGCCCTTGCCCTTGAAACGATCCCTGCCCCTCTGATTAGAACCCTGGCCTCTCTGAGCAACAGCTTGATGCCTCTCCTGCCTCTCCCTGGCGATATCCTTCTCATCCTGCTCGGCCAACAAAGCTTTGGACACGATCTCCTTGAAAGTAACAGCCTTGGACATGTTGATATCACGGCGAATCTCAGCTCTAAGGCCTCGAATGAAGTGAGCGCCTTTGTCCTTGTCGTTCGAAGCAATATACGGAGCAAATAGGCAACCCTCCTCAAACTTCAGGATATACTGACCAACATCCAAGCTCCCCTGTCGAAGCTCCAAAAACTCCGTAACCTTCCTCGCTCGAAGTGCATCAGGGAAATACTTGTCATAGAACAGGTCAGTGAACTCTGACCACTTCAGCGTCTCAACAGTCACACTAACCTTCGTCGCATTCCACCAAATGCGGGCAGCCTTAACCAACATGAACACTGCACAGCTGATCCTGTCTTTGTCCTCATACTGGAGATGATCGAAGATAGCTTCAAGCGCCTTGACCCACTCGACAACAACTAAAGGATCGGTGCTACTTGCGAATTCCGGTGGATCCATTCTCTTGAAAGCAGAAAAGACGGCATCAGTGCCAACAGCCTGAGCAACCTGACCTCTCACTTGGCCTCGACCCTGTCCTGCTCCTTGCAATCGGAGCAACTGCTGAATCTGATCGCTATGCACCTTAGCCTGCTCCTTAAGCAACTTGCCGAACTCGTCGACAACTCTCGAGGAAGAACTATCCTCACCCTCTGCCGCCTTACGCTTAGGAGGCATACTCTACAATTGCTCACAAGACACCAATCAATATTTATAACAATGGATAGATGCAAGAAAACATACCCGGATAGTTGAAAGTAGACGAAGTCATATGCATTGGTCCGAAGAACACCGCTCTGATACCACTAAATGTGACACCCTGACCCGTTACAATAAAAATACAGCGGAATTTAAAATTTTCTTTCAAATGGAAGGAGTTTCAAAATACATTTCATAAAAATGTTTACAAAATAGCAATACATGATCATTTAAATGACATAACAAAATACAAAATATCATTCCTATGATCATGCCAAAATCTCCCTTCCAACGGTGCATGCATATGACCCCTACCCACAGTCAACGTTCAGGGCCTCCACTCTGATCTGCATCACATGAATAAACTGAAATGAGAATAAATCTCAGCAAGTGGAACTCTAACATAGCAATGATACATAGTATACTCTGTAAAACATGACTTTGAAATCATAAATACCATCAACTCTGAAACATGAATACTGTAGCAATAACTGTAGCAATAGCATATCAATAAGATAGCAATAAGATGATATTCTCTTTTCTCTGGTTGGATTGATATCAATAGTATCTCTGCTCTGGTGCTAATATCCCTATCGATATAAACCGATAACTCTGAGGGATAAAAGCCTATGGTCGATGATCATCTAATTGCATGCAATGCTCTGACTATGATTAATCAATCCAATAAAACATTTGAACTCTGAATATCATTTAAAGCCGTCGTTTCGCAATCTTATTTTCTCTTGTATTCCCTTTTTAACAATAGTGAGATATACAATACCTCCAATAGATAATCAATGAAATCAATACATAACAATGGATCAATGGAAGGGAATAACACTTTGAAACCTTTAAAGCACAATACATATAATATCATGTGAGCAAAAAGGATGAAATTCCACTTACAAACCAATCGAACACTTCCAAACTAACTCTTGGTACACCACCTACAACAATAATCCATAAACAACACCAATATCAACTCTATATCCACAAATACAAGTCAAATAATCCATTAAACCAACAATAACAACACCCTATAACAACTTATCTCCAAAAACCATGATAGAATCGCACCAAAAACTTACCTAAGCTTCCTTATACCACGGAGAACGTCGATCTCAAGTCGGAAATCCAAATAAACCCAAGAATCAAAGGTAGGAAGCAATTGAAAATGGAGAAAACCCTTGGAAATGGAGAGAAAATCTCGAAAATGGAAGATAGGATAAGGTAGGTATGGCCAACAACTCCCAAAAAGCAACTAGATATCTCGCCCATACTTACACCGCGGGTGCGGTCACACAAGCACCGCGGGTGCGCTATGCCTTCGGCCAACCAAAACAATTCCCATGCACGATGACCGCGGGTGCGGTGCTACATTCACCGCGGGTGCGGTCTCACCACGGGTGCGGTGCTTACACTGCCGCAGGTGCGGTCATGCCACGGCCTTCCAAATCCAAAATGATGAACAGTACACCGCGGGGGCACTCCTCTAAGAGCGCGGGTGCACTCAAGCTACGGCAATGAACAGTACCAATGCAACTAAAATCAATCCGAAATGCTGAAACGAACAATCAACACCAACTAATACCTCAAAACAATAATAACCAATAATACTATGGCCCAAAACACAACTCTAAACATCTAATCACATAACCCAAATAACAAGTAAAGCTTAAACCGTACCGTACACCGGGCTCGGCTATTACACTATGCTCGTTATATCTATGAGATTTTGATATAATTGCAGCATTTGATTGATCGAATCGACTATCGGAAGACTGTAGTGATTATTCTGAGAATAAGGATTATTGTATACAGAAATTATTCAGATATGAATCTTGCTTGAAACAGATTGTATTCAAAGTATGTGTTATCTGAAATTAGTATATCGATTGAGTTTGACACAGTTGAGATTGTGATCAGGGGCTGATAACGATATTGATATCATAAATATCAGAAATTTCAGAGATGTCAGAAATATCAGAAATGTCAGAAATGTATTTTGTCCGATTTGACAGATTATTTTATTCGACTGTTGCTTTATATCTGCTGAGTATTGTTATTGTTCTAAATCAGTATTTGAGACATCTTATATTTTTGGGGAGCATATTTTATTTGTAGATGGGATATAACAGTTGATCATAATGACATGAAGATATTTACCAGAAATAATTGTTTTATGAGTTCACTGAACTCACTAGATCTGTATAGGATATTGATATTTTGTCTCTGATGTAATATTACTGTGTTTTGAATCCGTATATGCTGCAGATTATTGTGAACCAGTGAGAGTATATACAGTTCCAACCGAATCAGAGTTAAATTCGAGAGTTACAGCAGTTCAGAATGTGATCAGAATGTAACAGATATGTGATTGTGTAATTTTTATGAGACTGATTATCTTGTGATGTCAAATGTGTCAGAATTGTACAACAAAGCTTGATATAGATAGTCAGAGCCGAATACCAGGTAGATATATTTTCTTTCATTTATGTTATTAACTGATTTGTTTGTATCAAATAGTTCGAATCTGAAATCACAGATAGGGTCAGAAATGTACCGTAGTGGATTCAGTTTTCAAGTTGATAATTGAGAATGTATGGTATTCGAACAGATAGAGTTGATATAGACAGATTAGATCAGCTATGACAGAATTTGTATTGAAATGTTGACAGAAATTGTATTGATATGTCTGAATCGCTAACAGAAAAGACAGAAAGATAGAAATCAGAAGATTTATTACAGAAATTGTATAGTTCTGACGAGAAATGGGGAGTATAATTCGATGAATTTCATAATGAGATTACTTCAATACTTTCCAGATATGATATGATATGATTATGATTGACAGATTGTTCAATCTATATCTATTAGTTTGTACCAGATAACGTACAAACATGACCAACTGACACAGATCGATGTCAGAAAAGTGGTCAGAAAGATCAGAATGCCACAGTAGATTATATCAGATTGTGACTTTTGATTGATTTGGTACTTGTAATAGAGTATATCATGAGCTTTCTCTTAGATTGTTTTACAGATTGACAGAAAGTCAGAATGTATTAGCCAGATATTGGAAGATTTTGGTACAGCTTTGTGCTGGATATTAGCACTATACAGCTTTAGTGCTGGATGTTAGCACTAGTTGTTATGAATTATTGTCACTGTATGAATTCCTGTATGACAATAATTATTAAGACAGTTCAGAATGGACAGATTTAAGAAACCAACGTCGGATGATGACGATTGGTATTTGAAGCTGAAGACAGTATATGTCCTTGATTGAGATAAACAGATTTGATAATAGCTGATGGTCCTGATATGTGATGAGCTGTAGATTGGTTTATACGGACGTTGTATAGCCACTAATACGAGATTGATTCTGTCAGAAGGATTGGAGAAGTATTATGACATTGTACTTAGTGAAATCTTATTCCAGATTGGAATCAGAATCAGTAGAAGTAAGAGAATTCAGAATGAAGATTATCCTGTTGTTGAAAACACAGTAAGATTGTCAGTAGGTCAATGAGAATATCTGAAAGACAGAATCTGATATGAGATTGAAATTTCAGAATTGATTCATTGAGATAAGTTTTCTGATTTACCTCTGGTATACGTTTCGTGTTGATATCTGACTTGATTACCTGTGATTTCGAGGACGAAATCGTATCTTAGAGGGGGAGAATTGTAAGGTCCGAGATTATAGAAATGATATTATTTTAAACCGAGATTATTGAATTAGAGAATTATGGAGTGTTGAATTATATTCCAAGATGTTTGAACTTATTTAGGATTGAAATTGAATCGAAAAGATTGAATAGGGGCCGATTTGCAAATAGTGAAAAGTTGAGGGACTAAAATGCAATTAATGGATTGAGTGGGACACTTGTCTCTTCATGCAACTTTACATATATTTGCTTCATTCCTTCGACAATTACAGTGAGGAAACGTGAAAAGCTTCATAGAAATTCCTCAAGATTCCTTAAATTCTAGAAAATTGATTTTGTACAATCCGTCTATCAGAATTTAAATCTGAACACAGTTCTGTGCTCCTCTCGTCGCCTACTACACAAGGACGTAAGTTTCATTACTTTCTGATATGGTTTGAAATTTAGGTATTGGGAGAATTGTGATTTGATCATTATTATGTGTTCTGGGAATACTAGACATTGCATAATCGAAGTCAGATCGAAGAACAGATTGATTATGAAATTGTTATGATTTTTCAGATTATATTAATTGAAATTGAATAGATTTGGATTATAGACTGATTACAAATTGTATCGAATATGGGTTATGATTTGTAATTAATATCTGGTGATATGATATTGACGGGAATACTGAGATTGTGCCGTTATGCCGCTGATTTGAGTTAATGCAGATTAATCAGATTCAGAGTTGAATTGAGAATAGAATATTGATATTATGATTCTTGATATATCGTTTCAGATTTACAGAGACAGTCTTGAGTTCACAACTTCGATTGCTTTAGACCGAGACTTTAAACGAAAGGTATAAGTCAATGTGGTATTGGGAGATCGACTTAAGTCAGTCTAGACTTGAGTTTCCCTAAATCACATACTTTACTTTATTGCATTGATATTGCATTGATTTGATGGATATACTTGTTCTCTTGATTTATAGATAGCAGGTATCAGACAGGAAATCTTGTGACAGAAGTGCCTGATAGTGGTGGGATCGCCACAGGCACATTGCACGATGTCACATGATAGTGTAGACATCTTGGGACGGAAGTGCCTGACAGTGGCGGGATCGCCACGGGCACATTGCACGATGTCTCAAGATGGGTTATTAGCGATAGAGCTACAGTCCGTGACGGATAGGTCAGGACACCGGATGTTTGGTTATATCGAGTAATAGGATTGGAATTCTTCTATTACGGAATTCGATATAGGAACACCATATTTGGTTATATCGAGTAATAGGAACAGAGTTCCTTCTATTACGGAATTCGATATAGGAATACCACATTTGGAAACCGAGATCCCTAGACTAGGATTGAGTCTAGTCTCAATGATAGAGTTACGATCATTGTCGACAGTCTATGATTGTTTATGTTCAGATTTTGATACATATATCTGTTACCTGATTACATGCTTTATATTTGTTTATATGATTGCATGTTTCGTTGATTTATACTGGGATTTATTCTCACCGGAGTTATCCGGCTGTTGTCTTGTCTGTATGTGTACATGACAACAGGTGGGACAGGATCAGGGTCCAGAAGATGAGGAGAGATCGTGATAGAGTGGAGACTTCGGACTTGGATGTATATAGGGTTTTGACACTTGATATTTAGATGTTGAACCTTAGTTTTACTGATTTGTAGACGATACAGGACTTGTACTTTATTTTATACTGAGTTGTATATTAGTTGATTTCACTACGTTCCGCATTTTAAAAATAAAAATAAAAAAAATTTTAGACCCTGTTTTATAATTGATTAATTAGTCCCAACGATGATTAATAACTTGATTAGCGTCCGGGTCCCCACATTAATTGTGACTTTCCTGATCATGACATGAACCTCAAGAGTCGATGGATCCATCTACATGTAACCACAGTACTGGGCAGCGGGGGACACCAGCAACACTCTCACCGGTCAACTGGGCCCTGGCCTATCATTTCTCGAATAGAAATACGATCGTCGGGGCTCCCCTGGGCCTTTTCCCATAAATGGGCTCCCTCTGGGGCCTTTTCCCCTCACGACATTCTCATTCTTACCGTTACCACATATTCGCAATGATGGAAACACCATCATCGGACTTCCACTGGGACCATCACCCTCACGACGTCGCCAACATTAACGAATTAGTTACAATCACTTCTCTTCCTTCAAAATTTTTCATTCACATTACTTTAGAAAAATTTATGCATAATTATAACATTTTTGTTTTCGAAACCAAGCATGCAACATGTCTTTTAAATGTCTTCTTAAATCATAAAAATCCCTTAGACATTTAAAAATCACAATTTAATCATGAACATTACATAAACATTTAAAAATAATCATATTTTCATAAAAACAACATTTAGGGCACTGTCATGACCTTTACTAATTTTTTAAGTGTAAAAAGACCGTTTTACCCTTGGACGTAAAATTTTCCGTTTTTGACTGTTTCTTAATTTTATTGAAACTAACATGTCCCAAATAATTATTTAAGCCTATATGAATTTTCTCATATTTTTATTTAGTCTCAATCGAGGACTTTTAAATTAATTTTCAAATAAGGCGTACTAATGCGTTTTAATCCCGAATTAAACCAAACCTTAATATAAAATTCCCAAATTTAAAACTTAGACTTCTAATAATTATTTAAGCTTAAACCTAATTTTTCATAATTTTATAAAGCTTAAACAAGGCGTTTTAATTAACTCGTTAATTAGCGTTCCGTGCGGCGATTAAATCCCAATTAAATCCAAAACTCGTTATTTTGACCCCAAAGTTTAAATGTAGCATTTTTATATTTATTCTACCCTTCCAAGTCCTGAGTCACCCCCGTGGACCCATAATTTTATTTTTAGCCTTTTAATTTTCGTTTTGACACCCTACCAAACGCACCGAGCCATCTCTTAGTTTACTCGAGCCACGCCCGAGCCACCTTGAGCCAACACCTAGCCAACTCACCTAGGGACCCGAGTGACCAAGCCCAGCCCAAAAAACAACCCCTGGCCCGCTCAAAACCTTCCTGAAACTTGACCCAAAATCTGTACATGTGTGTGTGAGTTTCATAGTTGCTCTAGGACTCCTAGTTATCCTAGGACTCTACCAGCTGAGCCACTACCAAGCCCAGCACACCCTAACCCTCCCTGGACCACGCCCAGACCATGCCCAGACCAACCCAGCCCCTGGACCCTTCGCACGAACCACCTGAATATTCAGGTTTTTGGAACAACTCACAATTTTACCTCATGTACATGCAATATTTCGAAAATATTCATAAAAACCTCATGCTTTTCATTCAAATATAATTTAAACAATAATATGGTGTGATAGACGAGAAAAGAAGATGTATGGCGTGCCTTTGTGTAATATACGCTCGAATAAACATTGACGACGAAGAACGGGACGCAAACCTTGGCTTGAATTTTCTTGACAAGTTTTGAAGCTTTCCTTGTTATAATTTTGTGTGTGCCGTGAGTTTGCGTAAAAGGAGAGTTCGAGATAATTTCAGAATAATGGGAGAGGGAGGCGTGAGTTTTTCTTTCAAAGTATAGGGTTTTTGTTTACTTAATACTTTAAATACTAATTAATTAACATCAAAACTTTTAGGCCTATTAAGCCACTAAATTAAGCCCATTAGTTTCAATTAGTATTTAATAAAATATCAAAAAGGTTTTTGTTTAATTAAATATGTGAATTTATTAGCCGGGTTGCCAAAAAAGCTCGTTTACTTGAAAAACTAACACCGATAAAATTTATGTCCCGACGTAAAAATTCACCTCATAACTCCTTATTTATAAAAATACTAAAAAGCAACAACCATATTTTAAATAATTAAAAATAATTATTTAATAAAAACATTTTACATTTTCAGCCCTCGATCCTCGTCCCTCGATCGTAACTCGATTATCCTTAAAAATTATATTTTAATGCAACAATGTAGAAAATATATTTTAGACATGTAATTATGCACAACAATATTAATTAATGTAATTAAAACATTTAATCAAAATACAAGAGAATTTAATAATTGCATGCATGTGGTTTACTTGGACTTTAAAATTTTCGGGGCGTTACAAGCAGGCTTGGACTGAGCGGGAGGCTAAACCCGAGGACCGCCCATGTTTTGAAATTTTTTTGAAATGATCGAATATTCTGATTTTATGTCTTGATTTATGATGTTTTGAACAAGTATTTTCTTTAGCAAACTTTGTATCTGATCACAATTTGAAAGTGTATTTTATATTTAAGAAACTTTTTAATTTTTCCGCAAAATTTTAAGTAGCAAAAGTATCGTACGTTACAGTTATGGATTAGAGAGTATTGTTAAATTTCTCATACCTATTATGAATTTTGACTTCTCACGAGTTACTAAGTTGGTGGAATTTTTTGCTACAAGAGTTTATATGCATCAGACTTAGATTCTTGTTGTTAAATAAAGGATTTCATGGATTGTACATGTGATATGTTCTATATGCATGATCTATATTTGTTTGATGGTGCTTCTGTAAAGAACATGACTAAATATAAGAATTTTTATGTTTACGATGAATATAATTTTAAGAGGAATAAATTGTTCATTTTATATTCATTGTATGAGTTACGTCTTAGTGAGGCATCTTGTTGCGATTTTATCACTTATTTAATGCATGATTATATGTATTGGTTGCATATGAAATAAAATGTTGAGAGTAATTGTAATACATGCAGCGCATATGGGGGAATGACATGCTGACTATATTCTTATGTTATGCCTTGGTTATGTCTTATTCTCTAGTGAGCTATAGTCGTACAAGTGTATATATTTTATCTTTGTGTTAACTAGGACTAAGAAAGGGAGGAATCTGATATTTGTGATTCTTAATGATATTATATCCTTTGGTGTCATTTGTTATTTAGTGTATGTTGAAGTTGATGAGTTCATAGTGTAGGCAATCATGGAGTTAGGGTTGAAAGTGTTGATAGAGCGTGTGGACGTAGCACCTTCAAACTCGAGTTTAAAGGTAAGCATGTTGGTAATGTAATATTTGTTATTACTAACTAGTTTTATTTTTGTGTAGGTAACCAAGATTTGAGGACAAATCTTTTTGAAGAAAGGAAGTATGATATGAGTCTGATAAGTAATAGCGTGCGAATGTTGGGAAGGAGATTTATGTAGAGTTGCTATCTCTGTGAAACGTCCACTACTCGTTTTTTTTAAAACTGTACTAGAAATTTTTTTCCATCCATACTTTCGGCCGAACCAAATACATATATATAGAAATATTTTACACCGTTTAAAAATAAATTCACCAACTAATTATTTGAAAATCCAAAACACCATTCGAAACATGAAATCATAAACGTCAACCAAACATAAACTCAGCATTTTTTCAAAAATAAAGTATAAACATCTTAATCCCTCAAAATCTCTCAAAAACATTATAAGTTATAAATTCTTTTAAAGTAAACTTAAATCATAAACGTAATTTTGCGAAAAACTAGCGACGGCCCTCGGGTTGTGTGCACCTTCAGTCCAGCAGTTCAACCATCAAGTCCTCCATCAATATCATGCTCACCTGCATTGATCACACCTAGTGAGTTTAATGACCCATTAACCTTAATCATGATAGCGAGTAACATATATATATATATATATATATATATATATGTATGTTCACAAGCAACAGTGAAAATACTTCTAATAAAATATTTTTTCATAAATATGCATAAACTTAAACATTTTCCTTGCATCATATACTTTTTTTTTCCTTTTATCATATGCATCGTATTAGCTGTATTTCGATGGATCCATCTACTTATAACAACGGTACCGGACGGCGGGCACTTCAGCGACACTCTAACCCATCAACGGAGCCTTGGCCTTACGTATCATTGTATAATCTTATTAGTCACAATCAATTCACCTCCCTCAACCTTTCATATTTCCATAACTTATAAAAATTCATTCATGTATAAATCATTTTTCTTTTAAACCAAGCATGCAACATGTCTTTTAGCATTAACGTTTCATAATAAAATTCCATAAACATTTTAATATGTATTATAGCACTCAGGGCACTACCAGGAAGTCTAACATTTTTCAGGTGGAAAATGACAGTTTTGCGTCGTTTTGCACCTGAAGCACTAACTTTCCCAATTTATCCTTAGATCTTAAAACGATGACCCAAATCAACCCAAACTTAACATGACACCTTAAGATATACCCATAAATATTTCTTAGACGTAAACTTAAACTTCTGGACTAATTTCCCAATTCGTTTTAAGACTTAAATCTACGTCTCGATTTTAACCAGAATTAACTTGAAATTTCACAAAACTTTACCAAACTTGAACCATAGCTTAATAACTCCTAAACATACACTATGCAATCCAAATACAACCTTTTAAGACCTTTGATCAAGCCTAGAACCTTGTTGTACAATTTTTCCCTTAGTTTTGAAACCCTAGCCTCCTACCCATGCAACCTTCAGCCTCAGCCCTTAACCAACAAGAACAGCCCATATACCACCTTCAAGGACCATGACCATTCCCTAGATTAACTACTGAACCAGACCTAACAAGCTATACCCTTGTAGCCCTCAAACCCGTCGCTTAAGAGTCTCACGTGTCCAAGCCTCACGCACGGCCCCTTACCTTCGCACCAGCCCTCATGCGACCACCCAAGGACCTTGAATAGCCTCTCTTAGGACTCTTGAACATGTACCTATAGCAGCTAATAGTCATGTCCTCCTAGGAAGCCATGTTCGAAAACCCTAGCCCATAGAAACTCAAATTTTCATTCATATTACTTTATCTTGTCCAGCCCTTAAATTTGGACCTCATGACCCTTAAACACGTGTAAAAACGTCACATCTAGTAACCTTACAATTATATCCCTTTTTTGCATCATAAGCAAGAGTTTGAAAAGATGAAAACTCTAGTTTTATCATGTTTATACCATAAAAACGAAAATAAAAGAAGTGTATCATGTTTTTATTGCAATAATGTATCAAAGATAATAATATTTTGTGAAAGATGAGTGAAAAAAGATTAAGGGATGCCTCTGCGTATTTCACGCACGAAAAACAACTTGCGATGCGAGGAACATTGACAGAGAGATAGGGGAATAAGCATGCTGAATTTTTATCAAACCTTACGTGAATCCCTCTTGAAAACGTGTGGTGTGTGTGTTTATGTGCTGATGGAAGAGTCCTAGTAATTTCCTAGGGTGAGGGACGTGTGTTTTCAATTGAACAAAAGATATTGGAAACTTGATTATTTGATAGAAAAACACATGTGCAAGCTTAGGCCCATTAACCTAGTGTAATAAGCCCATTATATAATATTTAAAGTAATTTTTGTAGGTTGTTTTTCGAAAATAATAACCGAGCCTCCAAAAAGTTCATATTTTTGTCAAAGATTGATTGTCGGTTTAAAATACGACTTAGCACGTAAAAACACCTCCAAAGTCATCATTTTTTTAAATACCATTTAAAATATTCATATAATAAATAATTAAAAATAGTCATTTAATAAAAATACTTTCCTTTTACGGTCCCCGGTCTCCGTTCCTCGATCGCGTCTCAAATAACCTTTAAAATACAGTTTATTATGAATTTTATTAGATACTACATTTAAACATGTAAACATTCTTACCATAATCACTTCATGCAATTAAAACAATTTAATTAAAATACATAAGAATTTGATAACTTGCATGCAAGTGGTTCATGTGAACCTTCAAATTTTCGGGACATTACAATCTACACCCCGTTAAATTGAATTTGCTCCCCGAAATTCGCTTATCCTCGATAATCAAAAAGTTTAGGCTCTTAATTCTAGTATCCCAATAAACCATTATACCGCTACGCCACTCTGGTAAAATAAGTTTTAAACTGTCTTTATGTCTCCTCAATCCTAATTAAATTTTCCTTCAAGATTCTCTTTTGTGAATCGCAACTTCAAACGACCTATGGTGACTTAGTTCTATTTTATTATAACCTGGAATTTTGACTTTTCTTAAAATTCCTAGTACTAGAAATGGAGGACCAAATTTATCATATCTTACTTTCTTTATACTATACCCAAGATGTTCATCAACCTATTATATTTCAACATTAAAATCCCAAAATCATTCTTTCTTAAATTTATTGAACTCAAGGTATGCTAAAACGTCTACTGCTTAAAAATGCTACTAATTTTTTTCAGGCTCATTTCTCGAAAATTCGTAAATCATGCGTGCATGCAACAAGCTGAAAATTTCACCTTTCAAAAATAATAGTTGTCATATACCGGATGAAAATACTTCAGTTTAAAATAGAACAAATATAAAAGACTAAAAATCCTAATAACCAATAACATAATAAAATGAATGAGTAAAAATATTTGTGTCCACTCCTACCTCAAATCATGATGTGTGGAAAATAAATGGTCCTCGGGTTAACGTGCGCACATCCAGCCCCCCCCCCCCCCTACTCAGACATCGGCACCTCCAGCCTGCTCATCAACATGTTCACCTGCATCATTCACACCTAGTGAGTCTAAAGAGTCAACACACCTGTAACGTTATAACGAAGAGATATACATAACATGCAACAGCGAAAAGTACTATAATCAACATACATTTCATGATCTTAAAGGCATAAATGTAAACATGTCGTAATATAGTATAACGTGTCAAAAAATCTTATCATATCATCTTATACTTGTTCATTTTCTTTAATCAAATTCAGTTCGTTAGTTGTGACTTTAATATTAGCTATATCGTATCTGCTCTATTCGTATCAGCTCTATTCCATGGATCTATCTACATATGACCGTGATACCTGGCGGCGGGGACATCAGTGATAGTATTACCCATCCACTAAGCCTTGACCTTATAGCTCATCATATACATATATCGTCAGTCACAACAAACTCTCATCCTTCAAAAATATCATAAATTTTCATCATTTATAAAAATCATCTATATACATAGTTTTTCCTTAAAATCAAGCATGCAATATATTTTCATAATTTCGAAAAAAATTAATATACGTGACATGTAAACATTTAAAAACATGTCAAAATCGTGTTTAGGGCACTTCCAGGACTGCTAACTCGACCCTAAGGCGACCACGCTTAAACCATAATTCAAAGATTCCTAATCAAGCTTCACATGACCTAATCTAACCCTCACTAAGCTCGGTCATAACGAACGTATTAATACACAAACGAGGCAATATCACTTAAACTAAAAGCTCCTAAAATCCTAGACCAGTGCCTAGGCGCTGACACTGTGGCGCTTGGTTAGCGCCTCGGGGCCCAGCATCAACGTTGAAGCGTTACTAATTCGAAGACTATGCGCTGCGGTGCTAACTCTGCGGCTGAAAGGCGTCCTAAACACCTCAAAGCCAACTTCTACCCTACTCTCAACCAAATCGAACCAGTTCTTCCTGAACCAACACTCCTACCTCACCACTGGACCCGTCCTGGATCAATCAACCCAAGGACCATAGACCCATGCATGATGTTACACTCTCATCCTAGCTCACCGACCGAGACTCGACTCCAGCATCGTGTCCCCTTCACTATCATCCTAAGAAGTTCCATAACAACCCCTTCCGACAGCCCCCTTGCACAAGAATCACACTAACGTGAGTTGTAATCAAAACATGTGGATTTCATGACAAATCAAATGCATAAACATTTAAACATGCAAGGACCGAGAAATATTCTTACATGGCGCACATATCAATATATATAAGATATGAATGATGAGAAAAAAGAAGATACATAGTGTGCCTTAAAGTTTTTGTGCTCGACAACTCAAAGGTTGCATAGAACGCGCACCGGAGAGACAAGGAAGAATTTTTCTTGAAAATCCTTGAAGAACTCGAAATGGCTACTGAAATTTTTGAGAGTGGAGGTTGCTGAATGAGAGGGAGGGGCGGCTAAGGAATGGGTTCAGGGTTAGGGTTTGATTAGGTCATGTTTAAGTAGAAAATTTGTGGACTAATGGGCCCTAATTAAAAATTAAATGGATTAAAAGGGTTTTGGAGCCACTAAGCATTAAAATACACCCATAAAGCCAAATAACACTCCCGAAAAATATTTTGTTTAGGTACTTTTTTTAAAATATTGCCTCAACCCTCAAAAAGTTCTCTAAATCGATAAAATTTGTTTACCGGCTAATAATATGACCCGGCGAGGAAAAATTCCCAACCAAGGTCCATTTTAAAAAGTCATACTTATTTACAACATATAATATATAATTAAAAATAATTATTCAATAAAAATATTTTTCCTGATTATCCCCGGTCTCCATTTCTCATTTGAGTGCGAAATGCAACTTAAAACCCTAATGCATGAAATAAACATATATCCATTCCATACTCATGCAAAAAAATGCATAAGTATCAGTAAAAATGTATAAAACCGTAAATTGTATGCAGTCAGGTTACGTAGTTCGAATTTCCTGGACCTTACAACTCTCCCCCCTCCCAAAAAAAACAAAATTTCGTTCTCGAAATTTAAAACATAAGAAATAACTCCGGATAACGACTCCTCATCTCGGCTTCAGTCTCACAAGTAGCCTCCTCCTCGAAATGATTAATACACTTGACTTTTACCATGCATATCACCTTGTTCCGGAGCTTCCTCCCTTGTGTATCTAATATCTGAGTAGGTCTCTCTCCGAAAGACAGTTTCGATGACAGCTAAAGTGGCTCATAGTTCAGCACATGCGAAGGATTCAACATGTACTTCCGCAACACGAAGACATGGAACACATTATGAACTCCCGCCAGGTTCGACGGTAATGAAACTTTATATGAGAGTGTCTCCACTCTCTCTAGGATCTCAAATGGCCCAATGTATCTAGGACTGAGCTTGCCCTTTTTCCCAAATCTCATCACATCCTTCATCGGTGCGACCTTCACGAACCCATGATCCCCTACGGAAAACTCATGATCTCTGCGCCGCTAATCTACGTAACTCTTCTGCCGGGCTCTGTGCGGTCTTCATCCTATCTCGGTTCCTGAACACTAACTCTGCAGTGTGACCGGCAATATCCGGCCCTATCTCTACCCTCTCTCCTAACTCATCCCAATACACTGGAGACCAACCCTTCCTCCAATAGATGCTTGATAACTGTTGTTGTACGTGAACTCCACAAGAGGTAACTTCGGCTTACAGCTGCCTTGGAAGTCGATCTTGCAAGCTCTAAGTAGGTCTTCCAGATTTGAATCTCCCTCTCTGACTATCCGTCGGTCTGAGGATGTTAGGCAGTACTGAATAGCAACTTAGTACCCAATTCTTGATGCAGATTCTTCCAGAAATCAGACGTGAATCTCGGATCCCTGTCTGAAACGGTCGACACTGGAATCCCATTCAGCCTGACTATATCTCTGATGTATAGCTCTGCGTACTGAGTCATGGTGAAAGTTCCTGATCGGTAAAAAGTTAGCTGACTTAGTGAGCCGGTCAACTATCACCCATATGGTGTTATATCCTCCAGTCGTCCTCGGAAGTCCCATCACAAAGTCCATGGTAATATTCTCCAATTTCCACTCGGGAATAGAGAGGGGTCTTAGCTTCCTTGTAGGTCTCTGTTGGTCTGCCTTGACCTTCTGACACGGCAAACACTATGAGACAAAACGTAGATCCTTATACATCTTCGTACTCCCTGGATGGATGGAGTACGAGGTGATGTGGGCCTCGCTCAAGATATCTGCTCTTAGTGAATCACAGCTAGGAACCCATAGTCAGTCCCTATATCTTACTATGCCATCCACAACTATATACAACATCTGGCCCTTAGCCTCATCCCTCTATCTCCACTTCTGTAACAGCTCGTCGGAAGTCTGCCCTGCTCGAATTATGTATCTGAGTGTCGACTGCACTGTCAGGGTAGAAAGACTATGGGCACTTCCCCTGGCATAAACAACAAGCTCAAACTGCTGGATCTCGACATGAAATGGTCTATGTACTGAAAATTGAGTAATCACTGCAGTCTTCCTGCTCAGGGCATCTGCAACTATATTAGCCTTACCCGGATGGTAGCTAAGGTCGCAGTCATAATCCTTAACTAGCTATAGCCACCTGTCTCATGTTCAGCTCTTTTTGTGTGAAGAAGCACTTCAGGTTTTTGTGGTCAGTAAATATACTGCACTTCCCCCCATACAGATAATGTATCGAAATCTTCAAGATGAATACCACTGCCGCTAGCTCTAGGTCGTGAGTTGGATAATTCTTCTCATGGACCTTCAATTGTCGGGATGCATAAGCCATAACTCTGTCATGCTGCAACAACACTGTACCCAAACTGAGCTTGAAGCATCTGTATATATCACAAACTCTCCTTGCCCTGATGTCAAAGCTAGAACTGGTGCCGAGGTCAGCGCCTGCTTCAACCTGACAAAATTCTCCAAGCACTCGGGTCACCAAATAAACTTGGCATTCTTCTTCGTCAAGGTGGTCATAGGAACCACAATAGAAGAGAAGCCCAGAATAAATTTTCTGTAATATCCAGCAAATCCCAATAAGCTACGGATCTCTGTCAAGCTCTTAGGCACGGGCCAATCTATTATTGCCTCAAATTTCCAGGGTCGACCTTTATACCACCACAAGACAGAATGTGGCCCAAGAATGCCACTCTGTCAAGCCAGAACTCGCACTTACTGAACTTAGTATACAGCCGCCTTGAAAGGGGATTGTTTAAGGTGCTTGCTTGCGCAATGGAAGTTTCAAAATTATATTCTAGCAAAAACCGAGCAACCTAAACACTATAGTGGGTAGCAAATATAATAAAACACAAAATGACATTCGTAGAGTGTTTTAAAAAGTATACCTATCAATCTTAAAAGATTGATGATGGCTCCAACTTAGTTGTCAAACAACTTAGCTCTTCAATGGCAAGACTAATCTTCAAGTTTCCAATAGCACACCTTGCTAAAAAATTAAGCCCACCACCAAAAAGGAAGATCCCTTCCAATTTTGCACTAGAAAATTAGAGGATTTTTCTTTGAGAAGAGAGTGCAATCTTCAACAATTAAAGAAGCAAAATGGATAGAATGAAGTCACAAAATTTCGGCCATAGGGGAGAGAAAATGAGGTTGGAAGACTTTTCTTGGTGCTTGAAAAAGTTAAAGTGAGTATGTGCATGCCATGCCTTGGATATTGAAAAAGTAGCCTCCAACCCTTCACCTCTCTTACGTGCTTTCTACTTGGGCTAGTGACAATTACAAGGCCCATGGACTTTTTTATTTAAATGTCTCAAACACATTTGAGACCATTTAAACTTTACTTGATTTTACTCAAGCCCACTAGCTTAATAATTATCTCTAATTGGGCTCTATAAAGCCCAATGTTATTCAATTAATTCAACACTTGAATTATTTTAATTATTTGGACACTACTAGGTCCACTAGTGTTTAATTAATTCAACACTTGAATTAATTTAATTTAGTCTATAATAATGTTTATTAAAATCATAATTATCAAATACATTATTTATTTGGCCAAATTTTAATTTAAGAACACTTCCACAAATTAAAAGTTACATTCTCTTTATAGAAGTCATACTTCTATTTTTTTATTTACGCTTATAAACCACTTTATAAGCCGTTCAACACATTGAACTATTTTTCTTCTCAACAAGATCAAGAAAGTTAGCACTTGTGTGACCCTCAATGGTTCATTGATACAACTAGCCGTGAGTTCACATCTCCGTGTGATTCGGGACTAAACATGCCCTTATATGAGCATACCCCAATTTCTCCATTCTTACTTATCAACTCCTTTATAATAGGAACGTCTGCTGCTAGACATTTAACATGATTGGTTGGGTACTATCAGAACTCATGTCTGATAGTACCCAACCAATCCTGTTAAATGTCTAGCAGCATCACTTACATGATTCCCAAGGTATCAAATGATAGTGCCCGTAAGAACCATTCAATTATGGTTAGCGTACAGTATGGTTCCTTCATCTCATATATCCCGACCGATTCGACAACTATTGGTATACCGAGAGCTGTCAAAGAATCGATACTATGTGTCATGTCGTAGTTGCATCGATGGTGTAATCTATGAAACCCCTTTCATAATTACCACCATACTCTGATCAGAGATTTCATACTACATATACATGAGATCACATAGGATATCCATACCCGAAGGTAAGCGGTGAATCCCCGACTACAATGCAACGACTCCTATATGTATCGACGAAACACCTAATTTTGCCACCTGATGACCCCATGAGAGTCGATAAACAAGTCAAAGTGCAATGTGATCACATAGAGTCTCAATGTTGTCCCGCGTGATAAGTATTAATGGTGGACAACCATAAACTAAGACGTTTCCACTCGATAAGTGAGAACCACTAGGAAAGTCCTATATGGAGAGTTGTTCAGTGCACTCTACTAGGAGCACCTATTTGCATGCTCGGACATCACAATGCCCAATACAAATGAAACATGGTACTCACATCTCTGATGCTAGTCTCAAACTCGAGCGGCCTATATCCTTCTTAGCGACGGCTGAATCGACTAGGAAATGTTTAGAATATACAGTATTCCAAATATGAGTTTCGTGATACTCATCATATGAGCATCTCATATTCTTTTTACTATTTGTAAATTCAAGGACTTTATCTACGCAACTAGCATGTGTATACAGATAAAGATGTGCCAAAACAATAATTTTAAATATTATTAAAATAAAGATTTTTTATACATAGAGTTTCATTATGAACACTCGGCCAACACTTGGCTCGACGGGCACCTACTCTAACACGCCTGTCCTGTAAAGACTGCAGTACGGTCCTCAGATACTGAATGTGCTTCTCTCTGCTCTTCGAATAGATCAGGATGTTGTCAATGAAAACTATGACAAACTGATCCAAATAAGGCTGAAACACGCGATTCATGAGATCCATGAAAATCGCTGGCGCGTTAGTCAAACCGAAGGGCATCACAAAAAACCCATAGTGCCCATAACGCGTCCTGAATGTCGTCTTATGCACGTCAGACTCTCTTACTTTCAGCTGATTGTATCCAAATAGGATATCTATCTTCGAAAATACTGATGCTCCCTGCAGCTCATCAAATAGATCCTCGATTTTGGGGTGTGAGATCCATGAATTTAATTCACATAACCTGAATGCGTGCAATTTATGATTCTTATTTAAGTTATGTGTTTAATTATTTTTATGCATTATATGCATAATTCTTGCATGAATGGATTTAATTCATGAAGTTTTAAAGGTTCACACATTAAAGATTTTTAAGTTTCATTTCGCGCTCGAACGAGGAACGGAAACCGGGGAATTATCAGAGAAATTATTTTTTATTACATGATTAATTTTTTTAATTAATATAAGATGTTTTAAATGTATTTTGCAAAAAATGGGCTTTGTTGGGTATTTTTACCCGACATAGCATTTTTTCAGTGGTGCCTAAATTTTATCGAAACAGAGAATTATTTGAGGATTCGGGTGATAGTTTCCAAAACTTTCCCACACGAAATATTTTCCAGGAGTGTGTCTGTACTTAATGGAACTACTTTTAAGCTTATTGGGCCTAAAAATTCTTTTTAAACTTTTAAATGACAAGTTAGGGCCCATTATCTATTATTTAACTATTTAATTATTATTTAATCACCACTAAACCCTAAAAAAATCTAATTACCCCTCATTCATCCACCTACCCATAGCTCTCTAACAGCCTTCACTTCAGTTTTGCAGCAGATTTTATAAGCTTTCAGCAGCCAAGTCTCGGTCCTACCCATAGCTTCAAGATTAATTCATTCCCCACTCCTCCGACGCTTCCCCGACGCTCGTGTCTTCGACCTTCTTGTGTAAAATACATCAAGGCACTCTCGTATCTTCAATTTTATCTTCATTCACGACAATAATATGCTGGAATTTATGTGTGTGCTCGAAAATTAAAGGATCTTGGTTATAATTGTGTTTTTGTCACAAACTTGTCATGGAACTTGCATTGTTTTGATTTAAGCTAACGTTTTTGTATTATTGCAAGGGGCTGTTAATTTTATGGTGAAAGAGGACTGGACACGTCGGAACATAGGATGTAGGAGGGTCGAGTGCAAGTAGAACCGTGGCTAAGGGATGAATCGATCGGGTCTTGCTTGTGGAAGGGAGATAGGGCAAGATTCGGCTTAGGGGTTGAGACGTCCATGCAAAGGGCTGGTCGGGGCTGTGATTCAGACCCTGGAGGATCCAAATCGTGGCCCATAGAGGCTGGAACATGGATGTCTAAGTCTAGGGTAGGATCGAAGGCTTGAGGTCTTGTGTGCACGCAGGTGTGCTTCGGTTGGAGCTAGAATTCGGGCACGTTGGTTGGGTTGCATGGGGCTGTAGGCTTGGTTCAAATAGGTCTAGTAGGGTCTGGTCAAAGGCTAGGAGTTTCTGGTTCAGGGCTGCTCCTCGATGGGTTGGTCTAGGATGGATATAGTGTGAGTTTGGTACATTAGGGTCTTCGAGCTTGGCACTTCCTGGAAATTTCAGCATCTTGTGGCCTCATTAACATGGGTTTTAGTGGGCTGGAAAATGTAGTTTAGAGGCTGGTAGGATGTATTTTAGGCATGGTTTAATTTTAGATTAATTTGGTTAAATTTCGGGTCGATTCGGGTTAAAACCGGGACTTCGGTACAATTTTTAAAACGAATAGGTTAATTTTTGAAACGGGCTTGAGTGTACATCTAAGAAATAATTTTAAATTTTTTTGGGGATTTTTTAAGGAGTTTGTTAAGCTTCAGGTCGAAATTTAGAGGCCCGGGGGTAAAAGTCATTTTGGGTTTCCAGGGGAAAAATTGTCATTTTGCACCCGGGGTGAGATTTTAGTCCTGGCAGTGCCCTGAGCACATTTTTTCATGTTTTAAATGTCTACGCATCATGTTTATGATTTTTATAAAATTAGGATAAATAAGGTGCAAGCTTGGTTTTAAGGAAAAAGTTACGTATATGCATGTTTTTAATAAGAAGTGAATATGATGATGTTTTTGAAGGATGACAATTGGTTATGACTGACGATGTATATGTAAACGATGACATGAGATGTGATGAGCTGAGGCCAAGGCTCAGTGGACGGGTAATGCTGTCGTAGATGTCCCCGCCGCCCGATACCGTGATTTTACGTAGATGGATACATCGAATAGAGCTTATACGAGTTGATATGAAAGTCACGACTAATGAACTGAATTCAATTAAAAAGAAATTTATACGTATATGATGACATGATGAGAGATGCTTTGACACGTGACGATTTTATACGACATGTTTATGTGCATGCTTTAAGTTCACGAAATATATGTTGATTATGGTGCTTTTCACTACTGTGTGCTATATATATGTACTTGTTATTCCTGGTATAGCTGTGTTGAGTCTTTAGACTCACTAGACATGTGTGATACAGGTGAGCTTGGTGATGAGGGGAGTGGAGGTGCCGAACTTTGAGTAGGAAGACCTGGTGCGGTGACACCACCCGAGGACTGCATGTTTTCCGCATTATGATTTATAAGATTTTAGAGGAGATTATCATTTTCATACGTTTAGAATTTGAAGATTTTTATTCGTTTATGTTTGCATAAAATTTTGGATGAGTTTGGTTATTTGAAACTGTACTATTTTTACTATCAAATATTTAAGGTCATTTTTAAATGTTATATTTTTCCGTAGAGCGCGTGCATGCAAAACGTTTAAGCAATATTTCGAAAATATGAGCTTTTAAAAATAAAAAATTGTTTTTAAATTAGTAGATGATACATGGGAGTGGATACTTGTTCTTGATTGTGACACGATTCAGCTCCCTGTATCGGGGAACCCCATGGAAAAAATCGTGGGCTAATGAAACCCTTATCTAGCAAATCATGTATTTGATCGTTCAGTTCTTTCATCTCTGCAGGTGCTAGATGATAGGGTGCCTTAGATATTGGCACAATAGTTGGCATGAGCTTCATAGAAAAGTCCATCTCCCTGTCCGGTGGAATGCCAGAAACATCGTCAGGGAAAACACTGGGGAAATCTCTGGCTACTTCGACCTCCTCTAGCCTCTGACTGGTTGGCTCTGACACTGTCACAATGTTGGTCAAAAACGTCTGGCAGCCTCTCCTCATAAGCTTCCTCGCACAGATGCAAGAAATGATGTGCGGCATCTCCTGATGTCTGGCTGTCTCAAATATAAACGGCTTACCGCTGGGCGGTCACACAGATAATAACCTCCGGAAAAAATCTAGGACAACTCCATTAGAATAAAGCCAGTCCATACCAAGAATAATATAAAACTCCGGCAACACTAGCACAATCAACTCCGCCTGCACCGCATTTTTCTGTAACCGAAGCTCCAATTTATTCACTATCTGAGAGGTAAACATCTGATCCCCGGATGGAATCGATACTCTGAATCTCAAATCCGTTGCCTCCGGTATGATTCCTAGTCGGTTGACGAAAGATTCGGATATAAACAAATGTGTAGCTCAGGTATCTCCTTTGACAAAACATATCATCAAATCTGTTTTGTGTAGAGACTTATAAAATTTCTACTAGAAATTATCCCAAGTTCCTCGAAAATTTACTGATTTATTTCTAGCATCCCATAAGAAAATCTCGAAATTTAACTCCAAAAAATTCAGAAATTGAAATCTGCCCTCAAGATTTCGAAATTTGCATTTTTGGTCTCATAAAATTTTCAAATTTTTGCCCGATTAATTTTTAAGGTTCTCGAAAATTAATAATTTGATCCCCTAAATTCAAAAAATTCGAACACAGCCCTAAAAATTAGGTCCTTAAAATTATCAATTCCTACAATTCAAACCCTTAAATCCACCTAGGTAGAGCATGCATCCTAATTTATTCTACTTTCTCAATCCCAAAATAATTCATGTAATCAAGGCGGTAAATAAATAAAACTTATGCATAAAACTTACAGGTGATCAGAGTAGAGTCGGGCCCAGCCTCTGCCACCTCAGCATGCATCACATATGCACTGCTAGTAGTGGGGCCCTTGTCAATAGGGCAATCTACCGCCTTGTGACCCTCCTGCTCGCATATGAAACATTTGTAGGTTCCCAATAAGCATTTGACGAGATGAAACCAGTTGCACTGCTTGCATGGATGCCCTTCTTCCGGCTTCAGAGCTCTTAGTTCCTGTGGTGGCCTTTGCTGACCAGGCCTTTTAATCTATCCATTGGGATTCTGCTGCCCCTGATGTCTCATCGGCCCCGTGAACTGATTCCAAGTGAGGGTAGCCAAGTTTAGCCCATGCGCTGCTCTTTCCCACCAAAGGGATGTATCATCTCTCAACATATAAGTGGCGCACCTGACCCGATCACCATATATCATTTGCAAGTACTGGAAGTGTAGCTCCAAAGACCGAATCCAACCCACCTATACAAAAGGTTCAGTAGTACCCCGAACTCCTTCGGGTTGAGCCGTCGAAACTGCTCATAAATGTCTGTCTGAGGGCGAGGAGCCTGCTGCGCTTGCTCCAGAAGTATAGCCATGCCCTCAAGAACTTGAGTAACTACATCCAATGGCAGTGGTGGTAGCAGAAAGGCTATATTGGCTTCAAGAGTATCGTCATGACGGTATGTGCTAGGGGTGCGTCTGGGAGGCATGCTATCTGAATAAAGTCCAAATTGTAAATGTAACCCATCATGCAATTTAATCTAGTTTTCGAAACACTTAATCCTTACACCATGAAAGCATCTATACATTTACTGTAAATCGTTGTAAAACGTATAACATGCAATCATGCAGGTGATAACAATAAACTATAACATAAAAACATACAGACATGAGGTATGAAGACTGAGCTGAAGAAGCTGGTGGTGGAACAACCCTATACATGACCCTTGCTCTGATATCAACTGAAACGTCTAATGCTTAAAAATGCTACTAATTTTTTTTCAATCTCATTTCTCGAAATTCGTAAATCATGCATGCATGCAACATTGTGAAATTTTCACCTATCAAAAATAAAAGTAATCAACTACCGGATGAAAACATTGCAGTTTAAAATAGAACAAATATGAATGAGTAAAAATCTGGATAACCATAACATAATAAAATGAATGAGTAACAATATTCATGTTCACTCCTATCTCAAATCATGATGTGCGGAAAATATATAGTCCTCGGGTTCACATGCGCAAATCTAGCCCTGCCTACTCAGACTTTAGCACCTCCAGCCTCCTCATCAACATGATCACCTGAATCATTCACACCTAGTGAGTGTAAAGATTCAACATACCTGTAACGTTATAACAAATACATATACATAACATGCAACAATGAAAACTAATGTAATCAACATACATTTCATGATCTTAAAAGCATAAACGTTAACATATCGTAATATAGCATAATGTGTAGAAACATCTCATCATATCATCATATACTTGTTCATTTTCTTTAATCGAATTCAGTTCGTTAGTTGTGACATTTTTATCAGATCTATTCAAAGAATCCATCTACATATGACCGTGGTACTCGCCAACGCGACATCAACGACTGTATTACCCATCAACTAAGCCTTGGTCTTACAGATCATCATACACATATATCGTCAAACACAACAAACTTCCATCCTTCAAAAACATCATCATTTTCATCGCGTATGAAATTCATGAATATACGTAGTTTTTCCTTTAAATGAAGCTTGAAACGTATTTTCATAAGTTTACATCAAATGTTTGATATCATTTAAGTGATTATCTAGATTTGTTGTTTAATTTTGATACAATAAATATTTCATCAATTATTATTATTTTTGTTATTATTATTATATATATATAATTATATCATATATTTCATTTAGAAGATAGTGTGGCTCTGCCGGTTGTTCTATATGAGATATTATGATTTAATACTAATATCTAACAAACTAACATTTATCTTATTGCAAGTAACTTTTACTTTCCCGCAACTAACTTATTAAATCATATATTTCATTTAGGCAATAGTGTGGCTCTGCCGATTGTTCTAAATGGAATATAATGATTTAATTTAACATTTATTTTATGCAATTTTATATTTATACAATTATATATATAATCATAGGTACCATATATAAAATATCGGTTAATTCAGTCTTTTTTTATAGTGTGAACTATATTATATTATGGATGTGTTTAAATATTTAATTTTTTTTTCTTGGAACCATTAATTATGGTGGTTTTCTTTGTTCTACTTTTAGTTAAACAATATTACATAAACAAAGAATAAATTTTTGAGCCTTGACAAAATTTATAATTTGTAAACTTCATTCTTGCATTTGGTAATTTATAAATTAATAAATTTAAACTTAAAATAACCTCTATGTGAATCGCTTTCATACTTACGAAATATATTACTTGCAGACAACCTACAATTTTGTAAATTATAATTTATGTAGTAGCGTAAATCCCGGGAGACATGAGGCTCTGGCACCTTATCTAAAGCCCGGGAGACAAGAGGCCCTAGAACCTTATTTTAAGTCCGGGAGACATAAGGCCCCGACACCTTCTCGTAACCCCGGGAAAAATGAGGCCCCGACCCTTTATCTTAAGCCCGAGAGACATGATTCTCTGGAACTTTATCTTAAGCCCGAGAGACATGTCACCCCAGCACCTTCTTGTAAGCCCGAGAGACATAGGCCCCGCCACCTTATCTAAAGCCCGGGAGACATGAGGCCCTGGCTCCTTATCTTAATTTTGGGAGGCATGAATCTAAGCAAGAATTAATTATCTTTCCGGTGGAGTCCATGTAACATACCGTACTTTCAAACTATTTTAAATTTACGGAAAATAAATATTTTATTAAATACAAAATAAACTTTCAAATTGCGATCATCCATAAACTTTTCATCCAAAATATTTTCAATAAAAAGATCACAAATAAAGTTTGCTAAAGAAAAATACATGTTTAAACATCGTAAACCATAACGTGAAATCTGAGTATTAAAATTGTCATGCATAAAATCTTAAAACATTGGCCGTCATCGGGTTTAGCCTCCTGCGCAGTCCAATCCAGCTTACTGGTCCCCACCCCTCGTCTCCTCAACATCTTCCTCACCAGCATCGATCAAGTCTAGTGAGTCTAAAGACGCAAATATCTAAACTGGAGATAACAAGTACTACATCATAAAACCACATGCATCCTTAAAATAAAATGTACATACTTGAAACTTGAACATAATAGCATAAACGTAGGCGTGCCATCGTCATAAAACTTTTCATAAACATGCTTGCTTCATAAATACTTGAACATACATAAACTTCATCATTTTGCGTAGAGATATGTTTCGAAGCAAAGGACCCATACATAAATGCGGCTGATCAGACTAAACCACAGTACTAGGCTGGCAGGGAAAATCCACTACCACATACATGAGATCCCCGATCATGCTTTACCGGGTAGATTGGTATGTGGTCATGCTTTACCGCTTTCCAATCCTGATCTAAACCCGGTCATGCTTTACCGGGGTGGAGAGGTCCTTGGCCAAGTTCACCGACTTCCAAACCCTTTCATAATTTGGTCACTAGACATTTAGCATACCTCAAAAACATAAAATATATTCTTTTGCACGTCGAACATACTTACATATCGTTGATGGATAAGTTGGGTCTCTCTTGGGGCCACTGCTGCACATACTAACATGAGTTCAAACACTTATCTTTCATAACTTAGACTTATTAGTCATGCTCACACACAAAATGACAAATTTCCTTACGACGTTCTAATTATCTCGGGACTCGACCTCGTTTAATCGTCGTATTAAACCATGACATTGAACCCCAAAACAATCCTTACGTTTTTTTTCCCAAACATGGAGGACACGAACCCCGTGTAGACATCGGGAAGGGGTCCGTGTAGGCTCTGGAAACTTCACCTACGGAAATAACAAAAGCACGGAACTCGTCTCATGGTTCGTCAATGGGTCCGTGTAGGCTCTGAAAATGTGAACTAACGGGAATCACTACACTTATGGCTTTATCCTCCTAACTCAATCATACGGACTGTGAACCAACACCTAGAGAATCATCCTAGTATACTATGGCATTGACTCAAACCTGAACAAACGTCGCAAACGACGATGCACACCAAAAAATGCAACACAACCCGTAAACATGACATTTTAACACCATAATGCATCCTACGACTTCTAATGCAATCAAGTGCCCATCGACGAGAACCAACACACCAAAAACCATCCCAACATCATACTCAACATACTTAAATGCAGCAGCGATCACCCGTTGATCTCTAAGCCTGTAACAATAATGTAATGCCCGAGATTATATTATTTAATCCAAAATTATTTAATTGAAGAATTGACATGATTATAGAAGGAAAATCTCGGGAAAATACATAAGAAGGCATGAGATTTGTGTGAGGGTAGGACACCTCGCACTTATGCGCGAGTAGCCACTGCTGATGTAGAAGACCTCGCGCATATGCGCGAGACAGGGCATGCATATGCACGAGCAGATGGATTTGTCATGTGTCGAGACAGTAGGTCTCACGGATATGCGCGAAGACCAGGCGCGCATATGCGCGAGAACTAATGTATAAGAATTTGCCACTTGTCTTGCCATGCAGGAGAACATGTATAAGCATCTTTCAAACCTTATTTTCTTCAGAATCTTCAGCAAGAACCGATAAGCCTTCATAGGGGAATTCTCAAATTCTTCATTTTAGAATTGTGATTGTGCAAGATCCTTCTGTCATAATTTTATTCCGAGTTCAGTACCGTGTTCCTCTCGTCGAAGGCTTCAAAAGGATATAAGTTTTCTTATGTTCTTGCATGGTTTGAAACTTGATGTTGGAAGAAATCGTGATATGATTTATATGACGTGTTCTTGAGATTATGATAATCGTATAATCAAAATCGGATCGAAGAACGGATCCCGTATGAAATTGTGATCATTTTCAGATTATATTTGATCTAGATTATACAGAATTTGTACTGGAATTGTATTTGTTGATTGATTATGAGTTGTTGAGCTTGTCCATATGTTGTTTGTATCGCCGGTATATCGAGATTGTGCTGTTATGCCGTCGAAACGTATTAGATTGAGGTTTCTTCTGTTGAGTTTGATGGATGAACGGTTTTAGCTGTTCTAAAGTGCAATGGAAGTTCAAAATTTATTTTCTAGCAAGAAAACCGAACACCTCATGTACTAGGATGTGTAGCAAATACAAAAACACAAAATATGACATTCATAGTGTGTTTAGAAGATATACCTATCAATCACAAAGATTGATTTTGGCTCCAACTAAGTTGTAAACAACTTAGCTCTTGAAGGTAGACAATCTACAAGCTTCACATTTCTTTTGGACTCCTTTCTTCAAATTAGGTTCACAACTAACAAGGTAGATCCACTCTAATTTTGCACTAGAAAAATTAGAGCATTTTTCTTGGAGAAGTGTGTGCTTTCATCAACAATTGAAGAAGAAAAAATGGAGAGAATTCATGCCAAAATTTTGGCCATCATAGTGTGGGAGAGAAGGGGGAGACTTTTCTTGGTTTTGGAAAAAGTTAAAGCAAAAAGGTGCATATGCATGCCATGCAATTAACTCAAAAGTTGTATCCAACCCTTCACCTTCCAAGCATGCATTTTACTTGGGCTTGTAACAATTACAAGGCCCATGGACTTTTATTTAAATGTCTCAAAAAAATTTGAGACTAATTAAACATTACTTGAATTTACTCAAGCCCACTAGTTGAATAATTATTTCATATTAGACTATACAAGACCCAATATTGTTTTAATTAATTCAACCCTTGAATTGATTTAATTATTTGGACTCTACTAGGTCCATTGGTGTCTAATTAATTCAAAACTTGAATTAATTTAATTTAGTCCATAATAATGTTTATGAAAATCACAATTTTCAAATAAATTATTTATTTGGCCAACTTTTAATTTACGAACACTTATTCAAATTAAAAATTAAATTCTCCTTATAGAAGTCATACTTCTATTTTCTTTCTTACGCTTATGAACTCCTTTATAAGCCATTCAACACATTGAACTATTTAACTTCTCAACGGGATCTAGAAAGTTAGCACTTGTGTGACCCTCAATGGTTCATTGATACAACTAGCCGTGGGTTCACATCTCCATGTGATTCGGACTAAACATGTCCTTATTTGAGCATACCCCAATTGCTCCATTCTTACTTATCAACTCCATGATAACAAGAACGTCAGAACTCAAGTCTGATAGTACCCAACCAATCATGTTAAATGCCTAGCAGCATCACTTACATGATTCCTTAGGTATCAAATGATAGTGCCTGCAAGAACCATTCAATTATGGTTAGCGTACAGTACGGTCCCTTCAACTCATATATCCCGACCGATTCGACAACCATTGGTATATTGAGAGTTGTCAATGAATCGATACTATGTGTCATGTCGTAGTTGCATCGATGGTAAAATATAAGAAACCATTTTCTTAATTACCACCATACTCTGATCAGAGATTTCAAACTACATACACATGTGATCACATAGGATATCCATACCCGAAGGTAAGCGGTGAATCCCCGACTACAATGCATCGACTCCTATATGTTTCGACAAAACACCCAACCTTGCCACCTGATGACCCCTTGAGAGTCGGTAAACAATTCAAAGTGTAATGCTAGCACATAGAGTCTCAATGTTGTCCCGGGTCATAAGGACTAATGGTGTACAACCATAAACTAGGACGTTTCCACCCGATAAGTGAGAACCACTTGGAAAGTCCTTTATGGAGGGTTGTTCAGTGCACTCTACAAGGAGCACCTATCTGCATGCTTGGACATCACAATGTCCCCTACCAATAAGATATGGTACTCACATCGCAGATACTAGTCTCAAACGCGAGCGGCCTATATCCTTCTTAGCGGCGGCTGAATCGACTAAGAACTGTTTAGAATATACAGTATTCCAAATATGAGTTTCATGATACTAATCATATGAGCATCTCATATTATTTATACTATTTGTATATTCAAGGACTTTATCTATGCAACTAGCATGGGTATACAGATAAAGAAGTGCCAAAACAACAATTTCAAATATTATTAAAATAAAGACTGTTTATACATAGAGTTTCATTGTGAACACTCGGTCAACACTTGGCTCGACGTGCACCTACTCTAACAGTCTCCCACTTGCACTAGATCCAACAACCTATATGCATCAAACCCATCGATTCACAATGCTTCTTGAATAATGGTCCAGGTAAAGGCTTAGTTAGTGGATCAACAACATTATCTGCGGAGCCGACTTTGTCAATCGACACTACTCCTCTTTCCACAATCACTCGGAGGATGTGGTACTTTCTCAATACATGTTTGGACTTTTGATGAGACCTTGGCTCCTATGCTTGAGCTATACCTCCCGTGTTGTCACACAACACCGAGACAAGAGCAACTCCATTATGAATGACGCCCAACCCTTGGACGAAATTCCTTATCCAAACAGCCTCCTTTTCTGCATCTGATGCAGCAATGTATCCGGTCTCATTGGTGGAATCCACAGTAATGTCTTGCTTTGAACTTTTCCAAGAGACAGCAGTACCATTGAGCATAAATACGAACCCATAGGTTGACTTCGAGTCATCGATATCGCTTTGAAAGCTAGAGTCGGTATAGCCTTCCAATTTGAGTTCTCCACCCCCATAGACCAAGAACAACTTATTGGTCCTACTCACTACACTTAGTGCGAAAGCCACGTCAAGACGTGCGGATATCATCCCATACATGATTCTACCAATCACCGATGCATATGGAATGCGTGTCATCGCCTCTATCTCTGCATCAGTCTTGGGAGACATAGACATGGATAGGGACATGCCATGAGACATTGGTAGATGTCCTCTGTTGGACTCATCCATCGAGAACCTCTTCACGATGGTATAAATGTATGTGGACTGTGTGAGACCTGTTAGAGTAGGTGCCCATCGAGCCAAGTGTTGGCCGAGTGTTCACAATGAAACTCTATGTATAAACGATCTTTATTTTAATAAAATTTGAAATTATTGTTTTGGCACATCTTTATCTGTATACCCATGCTAGTTGCATAGATAAAGCCCTTGAATATACAAATAGTAGAAAGAATATGAGATGCTCATATGATGAGTATCATAAAACTCATATTTGGAATACTGTATATTCTAAACAGTTCCTAGTCGATTCAGCCGCCGCTAAGAAGGATATAGGCCGCTCGAGCTCGAGACTAGTATCTGCGATGTGAGTACCATGTTTCATTGGTAGGGGACATTGTGTTGTCCGAGCATGTAGATAGGTGCTCCTGGTAGAGTGCACTGAACAACCCTCCATAAAGGACTCCAAGTGGTTCTCACTTATCGAGTGAAAACGTCCTAGTTTATGGTTGAACACCATTAGTCCTTATGACCCGGGACAACATTGAGACTCTATGTGCTAGCATTACACTTTGACTTGTTTACCGACTCTCAAGGGGTCATCAGGGGGCAAGGTTGGGTGTTTTGTCGAAACATATAGGAGTCGATGCATTGTAGTCGGGGATTCACCGCTTACCTTCGGGTATGGATAGCCTATGTGATCTCATGTGTATGTAGTTTGAAATCTCTGATCAGAGTATGGTGGTAATTATAAAAGGGGTTTCATATATTACACCATCGATGCTACTACAACATGACACATAGTATCGATTCATTGACAACTCTCGATAAACCAATGGTTGTCGAATAGGTCGGGATATATGAGTTGAAGGGACTGTACTGTACGCTAACCATAATTGAATGTTTCTTGCAGGCACTATTACCTAGGGAATCATGTAAGCGATGCTGCAAGGCGTTTAACATGGTTGGTTGGGTAATATCAGACTTGAGTTCTGACGTTCTTGTTATCAAGGAGTTGATAAGTAAGAATGGAGCAATTGGGGTATGCTCGTATAAGGACATGTTTAGTCCGAATCACATGGAGATGTGAACCCACGGCTAGTTGTATCAATGAACCATTGAGGGCCACAGAAGTACTAGCTTTCTAGATCCCGTTGAGAAGTAAAATAGTTCAATGTGTTGAACGGCTTATAAATGAGTTTATAAGCGTAAGGAAAAATAGAAGTATGACTTCTATGAGGGAAATATAACTTTTAATTTGTGGAATTGTTCCTCAATTAAAAGTTGGCCAAATAAATAATATATTTTAAAATTGTGATTTTCATAAACATTATTATTGAATAAATTAAATTAATTCAAGTGTTGAATTAATTAAATACTAGTGGGCCTAGTAGAGTCCAAATAATTAAATTAATTCAAGTGTTGAATTAATTAAATCATATTGGGTCTTGTAGAGCCAAATAGTAAAATAATTATTTAAACTAGTGGACTTGAGTAATTCAAGCAAGATTTAATTGGGCTCAAATATGTTTGAGACAATTTAAATAAAAGTCCATGGGCCCTTTGTAATTGTTACAAGCCCACTCAAAAAGCATGCATGGGAAGGTGAAAGGTTGGAGACAACTTTTGCAACAAACAAGGCATGGCATGCACATGCTAGACTTCACTTTTTCAAGCACCAAGAAAAACTCTCCTTCTCTCCTCCCACAATGCAATGGCCGAAATTTCCTCTTGCTTTCTCCCTCATTTTTGTTCTTCAATTGTTGGAGAAACAATTCACTTCTCAAAGAAAAATGCTCAAATTTTTCTAGTGCAAAATTAGAGTGGTTCTAGCTAGTTGGTGGTGGGCCTAATTTTTGAACAAGGAGTGTTCAAAGCAAGCTTGTAGAAGGTCTTGCCATTAAAGAGCTTAGTTGCTTGACAACTAAGTTGGAGCCAAACATCAATCTTTTAAGATTGATAGATATATCTCTAAAACACACTATGTATGTCATAATATTTGTGTTTTTGTATATGTTACACACTAGTACAAGAGGTGCTCGAATTTTTCTTGTAAAATCGAAAATTTTGTTGCTTCCGTTGCGCATTCGGGCACCATAAAATCGATCCCTTTCAAGTGGTATCATGAGCTAAGGGTCTAGTTTTTGTAGCATATACATGATATTATATTGAGATCGATTTCTAACCGCATGAGAATAAAAATTTGCAACAAGAACCAAGGCTTTTTGGGCATGGTTTTGGGCAGCATGTTGCTGCCTATTTCGGGCATCTTGGGCTGCCCGAGGGGCTCCCCATTTCAGGCAGCAAGGGCAGCCCGAGGGGCTGCCCGAACAGCCCCTATATTTTAAATAAAAAAAATATTTTGGTAAGTTGGCCAGAATCCGGCGACGGAGCTCCGACGACGGTGATGACGACTAGGGTTTCCAAAAGTGTTTTGGATTATTAAAGTGTCATGGGCCTTGAAGTTGTTGGGCCATGAGATGGCTAACACATTTGTGAAATTTAAATGGGCCAAAATATTTTTGGTGAAAAATGATTTTTTGGGCCTTTAAGTTTAAATTTACAAAAGTTGCAAATATTTTCTCATAAAATAAATAATTGAAGTTGGACTTTAGTTATTTATAGTAAATTGTGATTTACAAGAAATTTGGTTATAAATAAATTAATTAGAAAGTAGACAAATGTGTTTGTATACTTTGTTAATTTAGTTTATAATCGTGGCGGTTAGTGATTGGATCAAGATATATAATATTGGATCAATTAATTATTGTGATAATTAATTGATGGTGTATGATATGTGATATTATGCATGAAGGATGATCAAAAGCACAAGCCCAATTTGCTAGGTGTATGCTAGGATATTTTGTGTTGAATGATTGTAATAATTATCAAATTTCAAGTGGGCTTGGTTTTTGGCCCGTTCCCACCCCATGAGATGTATCCCTATTTGTCATGGATATTTATTTGTAAATATTAGTATAGTGGAATATTAAGATTGGAAGATGGTGGCCATGATGATTATGAAGATCGAAAACATGTAAATATTAGAAGCTAATGTAATAGTTGCATTTGCATTCCTTGCATTACCCTAGGATTGGACCTACGCCCGTGTTTAGCTCACACGGGCCATTAGTATTGGGGCGATTGATCATCCTTGTTTTGTTTACTGTTTATAATATATGCATGATATGTTATAAATAATGAGTATGTGCGTTATTATTATGATAATAACAAAGTTGCATGAATCCGGCAAACATACGATCAAACATGGCGAGCTTTTAAATAAAATTAATGATGAGACCTTTCAAAATTAAAAACCCTCATTTTGAATAAGATTCAAAATTAATATCAAGCCCAAAAAGGGGAATTATAAATTTGTTTATAATTTCCATGTCTTCCATCGACAATGGGTGCATGATGAACGCTACCCGTGCTCGGAGCTCGGCTCATATTATTGGGGGGGCCTGGGTGCCGGAAAGCTGTGACATGCATTGACATGGTTATGTGAACTACGTGGAACTCCCATGATTTCGTCTCATATTATTGGGGAAACTCATGGCGACCGTCCATTAAGGTTCAACTTCGATGGGTAAGGCTGGACACGTAAAAATGAACGACGTCATATTATTGGGTCCTAATCAAACGTGAGACAAAAGTTTACGTAGAGGGTTGCATTGTGATGCAATTGGAAACTACCTTTTAAGAATTGTGATTGACTGATATTATTCGGGATCATAATTCGCTAATTGGACCTTGCGTACCTACTGAGGAAAGGAGTTTCCCGTTTTCACTAGAGGGTAGTGAAAGATCTCAAAACAGTGGGATTAAAAATTTATAAAGTAAAAGTCCATACTTTATATCTTACTAAATATTTTGAAATAGTCATTAATATTTATCTGTTTACTTTTCAATACCTTTTGATAATGTCTTTGATTCGCAATCCGCCATCTGTAATACTCAACAAACACGTATTAGCCAGACCTAATTACCTCAATTGGCTAAGAAATCTGAAAATCGTCTTGAATTCGGAAATGATAGCATATACACTGACTGAGTCGCCCCCTGTTGAGGCTTCGAGTGACTGCAATCCTGAGGAATTGCAGACTTACAAGGAATGGTGTGACCATGACTTGAAAGCCGAGTGTTATATGCAGACTTCTATGAAAGATGAGAAGTCGGTTCTTCATGTGGATTCTTCATCTGGTACGAAGATTGGTCCACGTGGGAAGGGAAAGAAGCATTCTTTCCAGCATCCCAAGAAGAACGTGCCCTTGAAGAGGCAATCTAAAAGTCCCGTTGTGGCAGTCATACCAGTGAAGGCTGACAAGACTACTGATGTTTGTCATCACTGCAAGAAGCCTGAACATTGGAGGCGTAAATGCAGGGAATATCTTGCCCATAAGAGTTCTGGAAACGGAATGTTCTAAATTGAAGTAAACATTTCAATTAACTCTACTTCTTGGGTATTGGATACCGGTTGTGACTCACATCTCTGTAATGAGTTACAGATGATGGAAAGAAGTAGGAGACTTAGGGAAGGTGAGACCTTCTTGAGGTTGGGCAATGGAGCAAGAGTTGATGCCAAGGCCGTGGGAAATGTTCACTTATTGTTGAACAATGATTTTAAGTTGATTTTAAGAGATGTTTTGTTTGTACCTGATTTGGTGAAAAACATTATTTCCATTTCTATACTTGATAAAAATGGATATTCTTGTTTATTTAGCAAAGATATTTCCAACATTTACAATAATGAATGTTTAATTGGTACTGGAGAACTTGAAAACGATTTTTATAACTTAAAATTGAAAGATATTCCACTGAACAATGTCCAAGCAATAACAACAACAAACAAGCGAAAACAAGATACTCTAAATTCGACACAATTATGGCATGCTCGATTAGGACATATTTCCCTAAGAAGAATGAACAAGCTAGTGGGAGTAGGCATGTTTGATATGTCTGATATTAATGCTCTCACCACTTGTGAATCCTGTCTGAAAGGAAAGATGACCAAAATTCCCTTTAAGGGTCATGTGGAGCGATCCAAAGGGATATTGGATTTGATCCATACCGATGTGTGCGGTCTGCTTGGCATCACCACTAAGCATGGACATGCCTACTTCATTACCTTTACCGATGACTTTTCGAGGTATGGGTATGCGTATTTGATGAAATACAAGTCTGAAGCCTTTGAAAGGTTCAAAGAATTCAGAAGTGAAGTAGAGAAACAGTTGGGACGAAGCATCAAGACACTTCGATCGGATCGAGATGGTGAGTACTTTAGTGCCGAGTTCCAAGAGTATCTTAGGGAGAATGGGATTCTCTCGCAGTTGACTCCGCCTGCTACACCACAGTTGAATGGTGTTTCGGAGCGTCGTAACCGGACTTTGATGGACATGGTTCGGTCTATGATGGGGTTCACGGAGTTGCCGCCATCCTGTTGGGGATATGCGCTTGAGACAGCGGCACTGTTGTTGAACAATGTCCATTCAAAGGCAGTTGACAAGACACCATATGAGATATGGATGGGTAAGCCACCCAAATATTCTTATCTTAGAATATGGGGGTGCCCTACTTATGTGAAGCAGGTAGTGGGAGATAAATTGGATAGTCGATCCATTTTATGTTACTTTGTGGGATATCCAAAGAATTCGGTTGGATACTACTTCTATCATCTCCAAGAAACAAAGGTGTTTGTTTCGAGGAATGCAACCCTTTTGGAAAATGAATTTTTATTGGATAGAAAAGGCGAGATGATAGAACTCGAAGAGGTTCGAGTGACACCCAAAATTATAGAACCCACACCCGAAGAGCGAAGAGAGGAGATACAAGCTCCTAGAAGATCCGAGAGAGTCTCGAGACCACCTATGAGGTATGGTCTGCTTCTTGAAGAGGGACATGATGAGCCTAACCATGGATGTGATCCAAGGACCTTCAAGGAAGCGTTATCTGATGCCGATTCATCCAAGTGGCTTGAAGAGATGGAATCTGAGATGAATTCCATGCATTCTAACCAAGTGTGAAATCTCTTGGATCCACCTGAGAGGAATTGTTCCCATAGGGTGTAAATGGATTTACAAGAGGAAACTTGGAGCGGATGGGAAGGTATTGACCTTCAAGGCGCGATTGGTACCAAAAAGATATTCTCAAAGACAAGGAGTTGACTTTGAGGAAACCTTTTCTCCAGTTGCAATGTTCAAGTCTATAAGGATATTGCTAGACATAGCTGCATGGTATGACTATGAGATATGGCAGATGGATCTCAAGACAGTCTTTCTTAATGTGGATATTAAGGAAAAGATTTACATGTCTCAACCCGAAGGGTTTACATCTGTCGGGAGTGAGCATATGGTATGCAAACTTCAGAGATCTATTTATGGTCTAAAGCAGGCATCTAGGAGTTGGAACCTTAGATTCGATAGTACAATCAAAGAGTTTGGTTTTACTAAGAATCCTGAGTAACCCTGTGTGTATGAGAATGTCAGTGGGAGTGTTGTGACATTCCTGTTGCTGTATGTTGATGACATTCTACTCATTGGGAATGATGTAGGAATGTTGCAATCAACTAAAATATGGTTAGCGAGTAAGTTCTCGATGCAGGACTTGGGTGAAGCATCTTTTGTATTGGGAATACAGATCTATAGAGATAGATCAAAAAGATTCCTTGGTCTCACCCAGTCCACATACATTGATACCATCGTGAAGCGGTTCTCGATGGATGAGTCCAAGAGAGGACATCTACCAATATGTCCTGGCGTTTCCCTATCCAATTCAATGTCTCCCAAGACTGACGCAGAGATAGCGGCGATGACAAGCATTCCTTATGCATCTGCGATTGGTAGCATCATGCATGGGATGATATCTGCACGTCCCGACGTGGCTTTTGCACTATGTGTAGTGAGTAGATATCAATCGAACCCTGGTCTTTCACACTTGAAAGCTGTGAAAGGCATCCTCAAGTATTTGAGAAGGACCAATAAATTGTTCTTGGTCTATGGAGTGGAGAACTGAAATTGGAAGGCTATACCGACTCTAGCTTCGAAAGCGATATCGATTACTCGAAGTGTAGTGACCCGTTCCAGAATCACCTACTAATCAAAAACTAAGCATGCAATTAACCTAATCAATTATAATCAGAGAAAACAGCGGAAATATGGCCAACAACAATAGTTATACAACCCAATCGAAATCGAAGTCTAGACTAACTCAAAATGAAATATCCAGTACAACCATATCGAATCAAATGGAAAACACTGAAAACTAAACCAACCAGCTACTCAACGTCCTCCTCCTGCTCCTCCTGAGCCATCCAACCTGAGGCCTGCCCCGTGGGAATGGGGTGTCCAAGAATAAACAAAACCGAGGACGTGAGCGATAAGAACGCCCAGTACAAAAGTATGAGTATACAAACCTATAAGAAATGCACATGCTATGATATGATACCAGGGTAGTCAAGAAACAGGAATCACAAAGGATCTCAAAATGCTCAGTCTAGAGGCGCCAAGTGGATAGTGCCGCGCGGTCCAACCTCTGGGTCACTGCATCCACTACAAGACAGACGTGGACCTAAAATGTCCCGGACCACCGAAGCCCTCCCGACCCGTCGGCCACTGTGTACTCTCGGTGTCCATGCGTCCACAAGACAGGGCTGAGCGGCCCCAAGATATAGCTTATCTCGAAAGAGATACAGCTCAACAGTAAAGGCTATCTCGAAGGAGATACGGCTCAACATGATATGCAATATGCATCATAACTCGTGACATAATAGCATGCATCATATGACATATAACAATGCAGCAAATACTCATGCAACACATATAAGAATGTATACTCAACCAGGATATCTCGGATAGTACTTTCGTACCTCTATCACAGCAAGCCTAGCCTTACGCAACACCGCTAATCAAGTCTAGCCCAAGCCTACGCATCAAAAGCATACTCAATCAATACTACCATGCTCGACTAGCAAAACCAGTACTCCCTAGTACTACCAAAGGTTTAGGGTTTACCTTCGTCCGTCGACAGTCCTTTGATGTCGATTGCCTTGAAACTCAGGCGCCGCTACGCTACTACTCCTGGCAGCTCTTGGCTATCGCTCGACCAACAACTAACCCTAGAAACCTTCCAAATCCTCTCAACTATGAGGCAAAACTCAAGAAATTGGCAAGTCAAAATGAGGAAATCCGAGCACTATTTATAGGCCATGTTCGGATCCTCCGAACAACACTTCGGAACGTCCGAACGCTACGTGTCCATTGGCTCTTGACAGCTCATGATCGGATCCTCCGATCATACACTTCGGACCGTCCGAACATGCATGGAAAATGACGTGTCGATCAACACTTGACACCTATGATCGGATTCACCGAACTACACTTCGGATCGTCCGAACTCTTCGGTGCTTCCGAACCCTCTTCGGTCCGTCCGATCATGACCATAGCCAAAATTACACCTTAAACCTTCTTAATCACCATTACTCCGTTAATTACCCAATTTGGAATTCGGGCTACTACATTCTCCCCCCCTCAAAAGATTTCGTCCTCGAAATCAGGCTTAGAGAATGAACAAAATGAAATAACAACATCATTAATACATCTCAATTGTTGTTGAATACAACTGATACTATGATTACAACTGAAAACACAAACTTATACAAAGCACAACTCAAAAGAGCTCTGGATGCTCCGAACGCATACGACTCTCTAACTCCCAAGTGGCTTCTTCAGTGCCTCGACGCTGCCACTGCACTAAGACAAGAGGAATGATCTTATTCCGCAACACCTTATCTTTGCGATCTAGAATCTGAACTGGTCGCTCCATGTAAGACAAATCCGTATCAAGTTGAACTTCAGATGGATGTAAGATGTGTGACTCATCTGTTACATAACGTCTCAACAAGGATACGTGGAACACATCATGAATACTTGATAGGTACGGCGGCAACGCAAGTCTGTAAGCTAAATCTCCCACACATTCTAGTATCTCGAATGGACCAATAAATCTCGGAGACAGCTTACCCTTGAGACCAAATCTCAAAATCCTGCGAAAAGGCGAAACTCGGAGAAACACCTTCTCACCTGGCTGAAAATGAAGAGGTCGACGCTTTGTGTTCGCATAACTAGCCTGTCGATCCTGAGCAGTCTTAATCCGCTTCTTGATTACTGCAACCTTATCTATAGCCTGCTGGACTAACTCCGGTCCCTCTACCTGTCGTTCCCCGACTTCATCCCAGAATAATGGAGTACGACAACGTCGCCCGTACAACGCCTCAAATGGTGCCATACCAATACTACGATGATAGCTGTTGTTGTACGCGAACTCAATCAAAGGCAAATGATCCTGCCAAGCGGGTCCGAAATCCATAACACAGGCTCGCAACATATCCTCAAGCGTACGGATAGTCCTCTCTGATTGACCGTCAGTCTCCGGATGATAAGCAGTACTCAGACTCAGTGTAGTACCCAAAGCTGACTGGAAACTACCCCAAAACCGTGAGGTAAAACGAGGATCTCTGTCACTAACAATACTGACAGGCACTCCATGCAAACGTACAATCTCCTGAATGTACAATCGAGCCATACGATCGAAAGTGAAATCACGATTATACGGCAGAAAATGAGCAGACTTGGTGAGTCGATCCACCACTACCCAGATAGCATCGCTGTTCCTCGAAGATAATGGCAAGTGAGTAATGAAATCCATCGTAATATGCTCCCACTTCCATTCTGGAATAGGTAAGTTCAACAACAATCCTCCCGGTCGACGGTGCTCTGCCTTAACCTGTTGGCAAACTAGACACTTGGAGACAAACTGATACACGCTGCGCTTCATCCCTTTCCACCAAAACCGCATCCTCAAGTCTCTATACATCTTGTTGCTTCCTGGATGAACACTTAACTTGCTTCGATGCGCCTGAGACAATATCTCGTCCCTCAAAGTGTCATCCTCTGGTACTACAACCCGATTAGATAAGCACAGAAGACCATTGGACTGATAATGGAAATTACTATCACCACCAACTAACCGAGCTAATCTCTGAGTCTTGAGATCATACATCTGAGCTTCTCGAATCCGAGTGAACAAATTGGGCTCAGATAAAATGGTAGCAACACGAATGCTCTCCATACCTTTCCGATGCTTGAAGTTAAACCCCAACGAGCAACTATCCTGGATGGCACTAGTCATAGCACAAGTCTGAAGTGCAGAGGCTCTCACCTTTCGACTAAGCGCATCAGCTGTGAGATTCGCAGAACCTGGATGGTACTTGATCTCGCAATCATAATCCTTCAGCAAATCCATCCAACGACGTTGCCTCATGTTCAACTCAGCCTGAGTGAACAGATATTTCAGACTCTTATGATCAGTAAAGATTTCAAACTGAACACCGTACAAATAATGACGCCAAATCTTCAGCGCAAACACAATAGCTGCCAATTCCAGATCATGAGTGGGATACTTCTCCTCGTGAGATTTCAGCTGTCTGGAAGCATAAGCAATCACATGACCGTTTTGCGTCAACACACACCCTAAGCCTTGAGTGGAGGCATCGGTGTAAACACTGAAACCATCAGATCCTGACGGTAACGCCAAAACAGGTGCAGAAGTCAGAAGTCGACGAAGCTCTCTGAAACTATCTTCGCACTCGGATGACCACTCAAATGGAACATCCCTCCGAGTAAGTTGCGTCAATGGTCTGGCTATCTGAGAGAAATTCACGATGAAGCGACGATAATACCCTGCCAGACCTAGAAAACTACGGATCTCAGCCACCGTCGTCGGACGTGACCAATTCAGCACTGCTTCAATCTTGCTGGGATCCACAGAAACTCCTTCCTTGGAAATCACATGACCAAGGAATACCACACGATCAATCCAGAACTCGCACTTACTCAGCTTAGCATACAATTGCTTCTCGCGAAGAATCTGCAACACAATCCTCAAGTGTTGGGCATGCTCTTCCACACTGTGGGAATAGATCAAGATATCGTCAATGAAAACCACCACAAACTGATCCAGAAAATCTTGGAAGACTCGGTTCATCAGATCCATGAACACCGCTGGCGCATTCGTCAATCCGAATGGCATAACTAGAAACTCGTAATGCCCATAACGAGTACGAAATGCAGTCTTGGAAATATCATCATCTCTGACTCTCATCTGATGATAACCCGATCGCAAGTCGATCTTGGAGTAAACAGAAGTACCCTGAAGCTGATCGAACAAGTCATCAATACGGGGTAAAGGGTACTTGTTTTTGATCGTTACCCGATTCAGCTGGCGATAATCAATGCACAACCGCATCGATCCATCCTTCTTCTTGACAAACAAGACTGGAGCTCCCCAAGGCGAAACACTCGGGCGAATATAACCCTTATCAAGAAGATCCTGCAATTGCTGCTTCAGCTCTCTCATCTCTGACGGAGCAAGACGATAGGGGGCACGAGAAATAGGTGCAGTCCCTGGCATTAAATCTATGCCAAATTCCACCTCTCTAACCGGAGGAAAACCAGGAATCTCATCTGGGAAAACATCAGGAAATTCACAAACCACTGGAATATCCTCTAGACCAACACTACCTGTGGATGAATCAATCGCATAGATGAGGTAGCCTTCCCCGCCCGACTCTAAAGCACGACAGGCTTTCAGAGCAGATACCACTGGCATCGGAGGTCGCGCTCCCTCACCATAGAAAAACCAACTAGAGCTTTCAGTCGTACGAAACTGAACAAGCTTCTGGTAACAATCCACAGTAGCTCGGTAGGTAGTCAATAAGTCTATACCCAAGATACAATCAAAATCTTCCATCTCTAGGATCATAAGATTCGCAGTCAACTCGTTACCCTCAAAATCTAAAGGACAACCCATCACTAGACGCTTCGCTAACACCGAATGACCCATCGGAGTAGAAACAGAAAGAATGACGTCTAGAGAAACATAGGGTAACCTATGACGCTTAACAAATCGTGCAGAAATGAAGGAATGAGAGGCTCCTGTATCAATAAGAACAAAAGCAGGAATACCGCATAAATGAAAAGTACCTGCTATGACTCTCTCCGTCTCATCTGCAGCCTGATCCTGGTTCAGCGCAAAAACCTGACCTTGGGCACGAGGTCGAAGATTCGAACTACCCACTGCCTGACCCTGCCTCCTCTGCTGAACAGTCGTCTGAGATCCAGAACCGGATCCTGCTCCACCTCGCAACTGAGGACAATTCTTCTTAATATGCCCCATCTCTCCGCACTGATAACAAGCTCCTGCGGCTACTCGACATTGCTCCGTTGGATGGTTCTTCCCACAATGCGCACAAGACTCCTTCTTCTTACCAAAGCGGAAAACACCACTAGATCGAGATCCAGATCCAGAAGAAGATGAACCAGATTTCTTGAATGACTGAGATCGAGGCCTCAAAGTACTCGGAGGTCTAGAAGAAGAAAGAATAGCCCTACCACGCTGGAGACTGATCTCTGCCTGGCGACACCGGTTCACTAACCCATCATAAGAAGTAGGATTATCACAGACAGTGACTCGATCAAAGATCTCCTGATTAAGGCCCTGGAGGAAATGATCATACTTGGCCTCAGAACTGCCACTGATATGAGGAGCGAAGGGTAACAACTCAAAGAATTTCTGCTGATACTCATCAACAGACATACTCCCCTGCTTAAGGTTCAGGAGCTCAATCGTCTTGGCCTGGCGAAGGGCTGGAGGAAAGTACAGCTGCATGAACGCTGCACGGAAATCGACCCAAGTCGCTCTACCCTGCGACTGAACTATCGGCGCAGAAGTCGATCGCCACCACCTGCGAGCACGGCCCTCGAGAAGAAAACTAAGGGTCTCCATCTTCTGCTCATCGGTGCACTGGAATGCGCGGAAACAACTCTCCATGCGCTCTAACCAATCCTCCGCATCATCGGGAGTCTCACCGCCAACTAAAGGCTTAGGCCCCATCTGCATGAAACGATGCATATCGAACCGCCTAGGACCATCCCGACGATGACGATGCTCATGATGACGTCTATGATCGTCCTGGTCACCCCATCGACCTACACTCCCCTGACTACTCCCGTCATCAAAATGGTCAGCCATCGCTACAAGATAGAATAGGGAAAAATGGTAAAATGGTCAACGGAAATCCCAAAACAGAATCTATATCCCAAAATCATACGCATGCTCTGATACCATAAATGTAGTGACCCGTTCCAGAATCACCTACTAATCAAAAACTAAGCATGCAATTAACCTAATCAATTATAATCAGAGAAAACAGCGGAAATATGGCCAACAACAATAGTTATACAACCCAATCGAAATCGAAGTCTAGACTAACTCAAAATGAAATATCCAGTACAACCATATCGAATCAAATGGAAAACACTGAAAACTAAACCAACCAGCTACTCAACGTCCTCCTCCTGCTCCTCCTGAGCCATCCAACCTGAGGCCTGCCCCGTGGGAATGGGGTGTCCAAGAATAAACAAAACCGAGGACGTGAGCGATAAGAACGCCCAGTACAAAAGTATGAGTATACAAACCTATAAGAAATGCACATGCTATGATATGATACCAGGGTAGTCAAGAAACAGGAATCACAAAGGATCTCAAAATGCTCAGTCTAGAGGCGCCAAGTGGATAGTGCCGCGCGGTCCAACCTCTGGGTCACTGCATCCACTACAAGACAGACGTGGACCTAAAATGTCCCGGACCACCGAAGCCCTCCCGACCCGTCGGCCACTGTGTACTCTCGGTGTCCATGCGTCCACAAGACAGGGCTGAGCGGCCCCAAGATATAGCTTATCTCGAAAGAGATACAGCTCAACAGTAAAGGCTATCTCGAAGGAGATACGGCTCAACATGATATGCAATATGCATCATAACTCGTGACATAATAGCATGCATCATATGACATATAACAATGCAGCAAATACTCATGCAACACATATAAGAATGTATACTCAACCAGGATATCTCGGATAGTACTTTCGTACCTCTATCACAGCAAGCCTAGCCTTACGCAACACCGCTAATCAAGTCTAGCCCAAGCCTACGCATCAAAAGCATACTCAATCAATACTACCATGCTCGACTAGCAAAACCAGTACTCCCTAGTACTACCAAAGGTTTAGGGTTTACCTTCGTCCGTCGACAGTCCTTTGATGTCGATTGCCTTGAAACTCAGGCGCCGCTACGCTACTACTCCTGGCAGCTCTTGGCTATCGCTCGACCAACAACTAACCCTAGAAACCTTCCAAATCCTCTCAACTATGAGGCAAAACTCAAGAAATTGGCAAGTCAAAATGAGGAAATCCGAGCACTATTTATAGGCCATGTTCGGATCCTCCGAACAACACTTCGGAACGTCCGAACGCTACGTGTCCATTGGCTCTTGACAGCTCATGATCGGATCCTCCGATCATACACTTCGGACCGTCCGAACATGCATGGAAAATGACGTGTCGATCAACACTTGACACCTATGATCGGATTCACCGAACTACACTTCGGATCGTCCGAACTCTTCGGTGCTTCCGAACCCTCTTCGGTCCGTCCGATCATGACCATAGCCAAAATTACACCTTAAACCTTCTTAATCACCATTACTCCGTTAATTACACAATTTGGAATTCGGGCTACTACACGAAGTCAACCTCTGGGTTCGTATTCATGCTCAATGGTGTTGCTGTCTCATGGAAGAGTTCAAATCAAGACAGTACTGCGGATTCCACCACTGAGGCCGAATACATTGCTGCATCAGATGCAGAAAAGGAGGCTGTTTGGATAAGGAATTTCCTCCAAGAGTTGGACGTCATTCCTAATAGAGTTGCTCCTGTCCCGGTGTTGTGTGACAACACGGGAGCTATAGCTCAAGCAAAGGAGCCAAGGTCTCATCAGAAATCCAAACACGTATTTAGAAAGTACCACATCCTCCGAGAGATTGTGGAAAGGGGAGTAGTGTCGATTGACAAAGTCGGCTCCACGGATAATGTTGCTGATCCACTAGCTAAGCCTTTACCTGGACCATTATTCGAGAAGCATCGGAAATCAATGGGTTTGAAGCATATGGGTAGTTGGCTCTAGTGCAAGTGGGAGATTGTTAGTGTAGGTGCCAGTCGAGCCAAGTGTTGGCCGAGTGTTCACAATGAAACTCTATGTATAAACGATCTTTATTTTAATAATATTTGAAATTATTGTTTTGGCACATCTTTATCTGTATACAAATGCTAGTTGCATAGATAAAGCCCTTGAATATACAAATAGTAGAAAGAATATGAGATGCTCATATGATGAGTATCATGAAACTCATATTTGGAATACTGTACATTCTAAACAGTTCCTAGTCGATTCAGCCGCCGCTAAGAAGGATATAGGCCACTCGAGTTCGAGACTAGTATCTGTGATGTGAGTACCATGTTTCATTGGTAGGGGACATTGTGATGTCCGAGCATGCAGATAGGTGCTCCTGATAGAGTGCACTGAACAACCCTCCATAAAGGAATCCAAGTGGTTCTCACTTATCGAGTGGAAACGTCCTAGTTTATGGTTGAAAACCATTAGTCCTTATGACCCGGGACAACATTGAGACTCTATGTGCTAGCATTACACTTTGACTTGTTTACCGACTCTCAAGGGGTCATCAGGTGGCAAGGTTGGGTGTTTTGTCGAAACATATAGGAGTCGATGCATTGTAGTCGGGGATTCACCGCTTACCTTCGGGTATGGATAGCCTATGTGATCTCATGTGTATATAGTTTGAAATCTTTGATCAGAGTATGGTGGTAATTATAAAAAGGGTTTCATATATTACACCATCGATGCTACTACAACATGACACATAGTATCGATTCATTGACAACTCTCGATAAACCAATGGTTGTCGAATAGGTCGGGATATATGAGTTGAAGGGACTGTACTGTACGCTAACCATAATTGAATGTTTCTTGCAGGCACTATTACCTAGGGAATCATGTAAGCGATGCTGCAACGCGTTTAACATGGTTGGTTTGGTAATATCAGACTTGAGTTCTGACGTTCTTGTTATCAAGGAGTTGATAAGTAAGAATGGAGCAATTGGGGTATGCTCGTATAAGGACATGTTTAGTCCAAATCACATGGAGATGTGAACCCACGGCTAGTTGTATCAATGAACCATTGAGGGCCACACAAGTACTAGCTTTCTAGATCCCGTTGAGAAGTAAAATAGTTCAATGTGTTGAACGGGTTATAAATGAGTTTATAAGCGTAAGGAAAAATAGAAGTATGACTTCTATGAGGGAAATATAACTTTTAATTTGTGGAATTGTTCCTGAATTAAAAGTTGGCCAAATAGATAATGTATTTGAAAATTGTGATTTTCATAAACATTATTATTGACTAAATTAAATTAATTCAAGTGTTGAATTAATTAAACACTAGAGGGCCTAGTAGAGTCCAAATAATTAAATTAATTCAAGTGTTGAATTAATTAAATCATATTGGGTCTTGTAGAGCCCAATAGTAAAATAATTATTTAAAATAGTGGACTTGAGTAATTCATGTAAAATTTAATTGTGATCAAATATGTTTGAGACAATTTAAATAAAAGTCCATGGGCCCTTTGTAATTGTTACAAGCCCACTCAAAAAGCATGCATGGGAAAGTGAAAGGTTGGAGACAACTTTTGCAACAAACAAGGCATGGCATGCATATGCTAGACTTCACTTTTTCAAGCACCAAGAAAAACTCTCCTTCTCTCCTCCCATAATGCAATGGTCGAAATTTCCTCTTGCTTTCTCCTTCATTTTTGTTCTTCAATTGTTGGAGAAACAATTCACTTCTCAAAGAAAATTGCTCTAATTTTTCTAGTGCAAAATTAGAGTGGTTCTAGCTAGTTGGTGGTGGGCCTAATTTTTGAACAAGGAGTGTTCAAAGGAATCTTGTAGAAGGTCTTGCCATTAAAGAGCTTAGTTGCTTGACAACTAAGTTAGAGCCAAACATCAATCTTTTAAGATTGATAAGTATATCTCTAAAACACTATGAATGTCATAATTTTTGTGTTTTTGTATATGTTCCACACTAGTACAAGAGGTGCTCGAATTTTTCTTGTAAAATCGAAAATTTTGTTGCATCCGTTGCGCATTCGGGCACCCTAAAATCGATCCCTTTCAAGACCAAGCAATCTTCTTGATCTATCTCTATAGATTCACCCAAGTCCTAAATCGAAAACTTACTCGCTAACCATATCTTAGTTGATTGCGACATTCCTACATCATTCCCAATGAGTAGAATGTCATCAACATAAAGCACCAGGAATGTCACAGCACTCCCACTGACCTTCTTATACACGCAGGGTTCCTCAGGATTCTTTTTAAAACCAAACTCTTTGATTGTACTATCGAATCTAAGGTTCCAACTCCTAGATGCCTGCTTTAGACCATAAATAGATCTCTGAAGTTTGCATACCATATGCTCACTTCTGACAGATGTAAACCCTTCAGGTTGAGACACGTAAATCTCTTCCTTAATATCCCCATTAAGAAAGGCTGTCTTGACATCCATCTGCCATATATCATAGTCATACCATGCAGCTATGGCTAGAAATATCCTTATGGACTTGAACATCGTAACTGGAGAAAATTTTTCCTCAAAGTCAACTCCTTGTATTTGAGAATATCCTTTTGCCACCAATCGCGCCTTGAAGGTCAATAGCTTCCCATCCGCCCCAAGTTTCCTCCTGTAAATCCATTTACACCCTATGGGAACAATTCTCTCAGGTGGATCCACGAGATTCCACACTTGGTTCGAATGCATGGAATTCATCTCAGACACCATTGCTTCAAGCCACTTGGATGAATCGGCATCGGATAACGCTTCCTTGAAGGTCCTTGGATCACATCTATGGTTAGGCTCATCATGGCCCTCTTCAAGAAGCAGACCATACCTCATAGGTGGTTTCGAGATTCTCTCGGATCTTCTAGGAGCTTGCATCTCCTCTCTTGGCTCTTAAGGTGTGGGTTCTATAATTGTGGGTGTCTCTCGAACCTCTTCGAGTCCTATCATCTCCCCTTTTATATCCAATAGAAATTCCTTTTCCAAAAGATTGTATTCCTAGAAACAAACACCTTTGTTTCTTGGGGATGATAGAAGTAGTATCCAACCGAATTCTTTGGATATCCCACAAAGTAACATAAAATGGATCGACTATCCAATTTATCTCCCACTACCTGCTTCACATAAGCAGGGCACCCCCATATTATAAGATAAGAATATTTGGGTGGCTTACCCATCCATATCTCATATGGTATGTTGTCAACTGCCTTTGAATGGACATTGTTCAACAACAGTGCCGCTGTCTCAAGCGCATATCCCCAACAGGATGGCGGCAACTCCGTGAGCCCCATCATAGTGTTAGAGTAGATGCCCTGTAAGCCAACTGTTGGCTAGGGAATTTATTGACTCGGTCGTAATAAACAACCTTTATTTTAATATAATTTAATATTTCATGGTTTGTTATTTCTTTATTTGTATACCCATGTGAACAACATAGATAAAGACCTTGATTATACTTTAATACAAATGAATCGTAATTCGATGTTGAAACTCATTTGTAAACACTGTATTATCTAAATCTGTTCCTAGTCGATTCAGCCGCCTAAAATATAGATAAAGGTCGCTTGAGCTCGAGACTAGCATCTGTGATGTTGTGTACCGCGTTTCTTGGTAAGGGCATGGAGATGTCCAAACATATAGATAGGTAGTCATATGATGATTATGCCGAACAACCCTCCCTCGGACTTTCCAAGTGTTTATCATTCATCGAGAGGATAAGTCCGTGGTTATGATTGTACGCCATTAGTCCTTACGACCCGGGACAACACTGAGGCTCTATATGCGAGGGCTGTGCTTTGACTCGTTTACCGGCTCCAGGAGAGTCATCAGGTGGCGAGGTTGGGTACAGTTGCGACACATATAGAAGCCAGTGCATTGTAGTCGGGATTTCACCGCTCACCTATGGGTGTGGATATCCTATGTGACCTGATGTAATAATAGTGCATGGAATCTCTGGCCAGAGTATAAGATGTACGTTGGAGAAGGAGTTCTCCAATAGTACACGCGGTGCCACTATTGTAGTTATCACATAGTTATCGAATTAATATTTAACCCTCGATGAAACAATGGTTGCTGATTCGATCGGGATATATGAGATGAAGGGACCGTACTGTACGTTAATCATAATCGAGTGGTTCTTGCAGGCACTATCAGTGATATCTAGGGGATCATGGGGCGATGCTACTAGACGCTCTTACCATGATCTGATGGGTGCAATCAGAAATGAGTTCTGACATTCTTGATCAAGGTGTTGATGAAAAAAATGGGGCTAACTGGGGTAAGCCGGAATAAAGGATAATGTCCTGAATCACAAAGAGTTGTGAAACACACGGCTAGCTGTATCCTTGAACCATTGAGGGTCACACAAGCTGTGGGGACCCGGGCTCTAATTCTTTTTCTTGGGATTAAATGGATCATTATTCTAAAATGTGGGTCAATTTTTCGCTTTTACATTTAATCAAATGTAAACGAACAAACATAAGTTCTTACTTTAATTTACAACATACAATATACAATACATGTCTTATTCTGTATGTCCTCAACTAACCAGTATTAAAAGACAGTACATAACAAAAGACAACTACTGTTCCATCTGCTACGCCCGTGATCTCCACGCTAACACGATCATCTCTGTCTCGACCCAGATCCTGCCCCACCTGTTGTTATGCACACATACAGACATAACAACAGCCGGAAAACCGGTGAGAACAAATCCCAGTATAAACATGTATACATGCATTAAAACAATCTAAACACATGAAACATGCTAATATGAATATCATTCATATAAAATCATGCAATGCGAATCTAATCATGTCTAGACTCGACTCGACTAGAACTCTTGGGAACCCGTTGTGAATAAGACGGCACTGTCTGTCACCTACCCTCCCAATCGAGGTGCTGAGCGTCTTATTCCTAGACTTCGGCCTGATCTGTATCCGCGTCTACAATAGGGGCGGTGATCTTCCCCTAAGCTGTGATATCGCCGAACAACTAGTAGTCTGCCTGATCTCCAGACTGTCCTATCTTAATGCATGAATACACAATCTGTAAACAAGCATAATCATTCTAATGCAATGCCACATGATCTGTAAACAAAGCATAGCAAGATTTGTATACACGTTCTATAAACAAATCTATAAACAATCATAATCATATCTAGATATAAACAATAAAACAAGTATGTGATTTTGGTTGGGAAACTCAAATGTGATCTCATTTGAGTCGTAATTCCCCAAACAAAACATGTATTATACCTTTCGTCGCACAGTTGCTGTCACGGTTGACAATACGAATCTGAAATAGAAATTTTGATACAAAATCTATCAATCTCTTATCTAAATCAACACATATCCAATTCACTACGTGATCTCGATAAAATTTGACGGCATAACGACGTATATTCTTAACACCGGTCAATCCAAATCTCAACAGATATCAACATTATATCATCCTCAACTCATACTCAAATCCTATGCACAAAACCATATTCAGAATCGATACAATGTATTTCTACTATGCTGAATTTCATAATAATTGCATATGATATCTGTTCTTCGATCTGTTTACAAATATATCATGCTCAATACGTCAAGAACATAATATAACTATCATATTCCAATTCCTCTAACATCTAAATCGTGAAACTTGCTAGAATTAAGCAATACTTACATCACTTTGTAGCTTTCAAAGCAAGGAACACAATTCTTAACTCGGATTATGATTTGGATGGATAAATCGTGAGATATCTAAATTCAAGAGCAAGAACTCTCCTTCTTCCTTAAGTTTCCCTTTTCTATCCTTCTCTCGGCTGTGTCATCTGAGCAAGAAGGAAATGAAGCCAGCTCTATATATACTTTGCATGATTTATAACACATGGCTTCGTCTTTTCGTAACACGCAGCACCGCGGGTGCGGTCACACTAGGAGCGCGGGTGCGCCATGGCTTCGGCAGAACTTTTAATTTTTCACAAGTGATGACCGCGGGTGCGGTCATGTAAATACCGCGGGTGCGGTGTGGCTACGGGAATTCACTCATTTTCTGCCCATTGCACCGCGGGTGCGGTGTTTGCTAGACCGCGGGTGCGGTCTTGCACAACTAAAATTTCATATTTTATCGCATCGTTTCGCCCCGTCTGTTCTTGCGTTTCGTATTCAACTATCTACAAGAATCTTAGGCATTACATTTCTCCCCCTCTTAGAAATGATTTCGCCCTCGAAATCGCACATCATTCTATCAATGCAAGTATAAACAATAATAACATTAAAGTTAAATCAATACTTACATCATTGAAATAGTTCGGGGTATTTCTGGCGCATATTTGCTTCCGTCTCCCATGTCGCTTCTTCGATACCATGACGACTCCACTGAACTTTCACAAGTGGAATAGTCTTCGTTCTGAGTTGCTTATCTTTCCGATCAAGAATCTGTATCGGTTGTTCCACATAGCTCAAAGTTTGATCAAGTTCAGCTTCGTCAGGTTGAATGACATGAGAAATATATCTGGCATATATCTTCGCAACATTGATACATGAAACACGTCATGTATACCGGATAGAGAAGGAGGAAGAGCAAGTCTATAAGCTCGATCGCCAATCTTTTCAAGAATTTCGTAAGGACCGACGTATCTAGGAGACAGCTTCCCTCGTTTGCCAAATCTAACAACGCCTCGGAAAGGAGAAATCTTTAAGAATACTCTATCTCCTGCCTCAAATACTAACGGTCTACGTCGGATATTGCCGTATTTCGCTTGTCTATCTTGTGCTGACTTCATTCTCTTCTGAATGACTTTCACTTTCTCTGTCATGTCACGAATCATATCCGGCCCTAGTTCTGGTACTTCTAAGATATCATCCCAATATAGCGGAGATCTGCACTTCTTGCCATACAAAGCTTCAAACGGTGCCATCTCGATACTCGTCTGATAGCTATTATTGTAAGAAAATTCGCAAAGAGGTAGGGAATGTTGCCAACTAATGCCAAAATCTAGCACGATGGCTCTCAACATATCTTCTAGAGTCTGGATAGTCTGTTCTGACTGTCCGTCTGTCTGAGGATGATAAGCAGTACTCAGGTGTAATGTCGTACCCAAGGCCTGCTGTAAACTGTGCCAAAAGTGAGAAGTGAATCGTGGATCACGATCTGATACGATAGACTTCGGCACTCCATGCAACCTGACTACCTCTCGAATATATATCTCCGCCATTTGATCTTGTCTATACGTCATTCTATACGGAATGAAACAAGCTGATTTGGTCAACCTGTCGATAACGACCCAAATCGCATCGCAACCTTTGGATGATCGAGGTAACTTCGTAACAAAATCCATGGAAATGTGATCCCATTTCCATTCTGGAATGGCTAAACTCTGAAGTAACCCTCCGGGCTTCTTCCTTTCAGTTTTTACCTGTTGGCAGTTCAAACACTTAGACACGAATTCTGCAATATCTGACTTCATCTGTTTCCACCAGAACTGTGTCTTCAAGTCATTGTACATCTTCCTGCCACCAAGATGAATGCTGAACCGACTGTAGTGTGCTTCGGACAAAATCTGATGTTTCAAGTCTGGAACATCTGGCACAACTAGACGGTTATTCACGTACAACACATGATCATGTACCTGATATTCTGACATATGCCCTGATCTGACCATTTGAATCGATCTTTTCACGTTCTGATCTCTTCTCTGTGCTTCTTTGATCCTCATGATCAAATCTGGCTCAACTTGAATAGCAGCAAGTCGTAGTGGCCTCCTATCTGTATCAAATGCTAATCCAGAGAGACAGCAACTTTCAACCAACTTTGTAACACCTATCGTCGATAAGGACAAGGTACATACCTTTCGACGTACATACCTTTCGACTCAAGGCATCCGCTGCTGCATTTGACTTTCCTGGATAATATTTGATTTCACAATCAAAATCTTTTAATAAATCAAGCCATCTACGCTGCCTCATGTTCAGTTCTGACTGAGAAAATAGGTACTTTAGGCTCTTGTGATCGGAAAATATCTCAAATTTCTCGCCGTAGAGATAATGACGCCAAATCTTTAATGCAAATACGATAGCCGCCATTCCAGATCATGAATGGGGTATCGGACTTCATGTGGCTTCAATTGTCTCGAGGCGTATGCGATCACATGGCCTCACTGCATAAGAACACATCCCAAACCTCTGTGAGAAGCATCGCAATATACAACGAAATCACCCGTACCTGAAGGTATCATCAACACTGGAGCACTAGTCAGCTTTTTCTTCAGTTCTAGGAAGCTAGACTCGCATTCCTCTGACCAAACGAATGACATATTCTTCTGTGTCAATTGTGTGATCGGCTTTGCATTACTGGAGAAATCTTGAATAAATCTTCGGTAGTATCCTGCCAGACCCATGAAACTGCGTATTTCTGGTACCGAAGTCGGTCTTGGCCAATTGATTACAGCTTCCACTTTACTCGGATCAACAGAAATACCATCTCCAGAAATGATATGCCCCAAGAATACAACGCGATTCAGCCAAAACTCACACCTTGACAATTTCGCATACAGTTGCTCGTTTCTCAACGTCTGCAAGACAATTCTGAGATGCTCTGCATGCTCATTTCTGTTCTTAGAATACACCAGAATATCATCTATGAAAACGATCACAAAATCATCCAAATATTTCTGAAACACTTGGTTCATCAAGCCCATAAATACCGCAGGAGCATTGGTTAAACCAAAAGGCATGACAATAAATTCGTAATGTCCATACCTGGTTCGAAATGCTGTCTTCGGTATATCTATATCTCGAACTCGGAGCTGATGATACCCAGAACGTAAATCAATCTTAGAATAGACAGAGGATCCTTGCAACTGATCAAATAGATCGTCAATTCTAGGCAAAGGATATTTATTCTTGATCGTTGCCTTATTCAGTTGCCGGTAGTCTATACACAATCGCATCGAACCGTCATTCTTTCGCAAAAACAGCACCGGAGCGCCCCAAGGAGATACACTAGGTCTGATATATCCCTTGGCCAGAAGATATTCTAACTGTGCTTTCAATTCTTTTAGTTCGATGGGTGCCATCCTATACGGAGCTCTCGAAATTGGGACGGTACCTGGTACAAGATCAATACTAAAATCTACCTCTCGCACTGGAGGTAATCCTGGGATTTCATCTGGAAAAATATCTGGAAATTCCCGTACTACTGGGAAATCTGCCAATGCCGGGCTCGACTTCTCCATATCTACAGCATAAATAAAGAAACCATCTGCTTCTTTTTGTAGCAATATGTTCATAGTAAGAGCTGAAATCAAGGGAATCCGAGATCTGGAACCCTTTCCGTAGAATTTCCACTCGTCTGTCATCTCGGGTTTGAATCTGACAATCTTGTGGAAACAATCCACGGTAGCTCTGTACTTCGTTAGCATGTCAATACCGACTATACAATCAAAATCAGCTAGACTCAATACTATACAATCTAGGTCAATCTCATGCCTCTCAAACTGTAGAATGCAATGTTTAACCGTAGTTACAGATATCAATCCACTTCCCAACGGAGAATTAATAGACACAACATCTAGTAAAGACTCAACAGGCAATGAATGCAACAATGCAAATCGCTCTGAAATGAATGTATGCGATGCACCTGTATCTATCAAGATATAAGCAGGATAACCATAAAGAGAGCAGTTACCTGCTATAACATCATCTGGTGCATCTTGTGCTTGCTCTTCTGTCAATGCAAACACTTGAGCCTGTTGCCTCGGAGGTTGACTCACTGTCTGACTACCACGAGCTCTGGGTTGAGTCGGTGCTGGTGGAGGCTGAAAAGAGTGAACTGATGATGCCTGCCGCTCAAACTGGGGTACTGGCCCGGATGCTCGTCCACTCTGGGCTGGCTGTACACTCCTCTGTGGGCAGACCTTGGCAAAATGCCCCGGTTGCCTACAAATGTTGCATCGGCCGGTAACTCCCTGGCACTGTTCAGTCGCATGTTTTCCTCCACAGGAATTACAATAAACACCTGAATACCTGGTACTCTGATCAAAACCCGTCTGTCTTGATCCACTGGAGCTTGAAGAGCTGCTCCCAGGTCTTTTAAACTGTTTCCCCTTCGCCTTCAACTGTTCCTTTCTGCCACTGCTACTACCGCCGCATTCAAATCTAGGAGGAGGAGATTGCACTGAAGGTAGTGGTGGTCTCGGACTCGGAGCAACATATGGAGCACTCCGCTGTCTTATCAACCCTGCTTCCGCTCCTTTGGCCCGATTTAACGCATCTGCGAAATTATTCGGTCTCCCCGTGTTTACCAACGTAAAGATATCTGGATTTAGGCCATTTATAAATTGATCCGCCATGGCCTCGTCATTACCTGAAACGTGAGGTGCAAAGCGAAGCAAAGAAGAAAATTTAGCAACATACTCTTCAATATTCAGTTGCCCTTGCCTCAAATTTCCAAATTCAGCGCCTTTATCTTTACGGTAGGATACAGGAAAGAAACGCAGATAGAACTCCGTCTTGAACACTTTCCATGTAATTTCGGTACCACGTTGCTCTAGTGCTCTCTTCATGTTCAACCACCAGTTCTTAGCTACATCCTGGAGTTGATGGCCAATAAGCTTGACTCTTTTCTCGTCACTGTATTCAAGAGACTCGAACAACATCTCGATATCTTCCAACCAGCTTTCACATTCGATGGCGTTTTCTGTACCTCGTAAGGTAGGTGGTCGGAAGGACTGAAATCGTTTGAGCAACGTCTCCATTGGCGTAGCAGTAACGTCCATTGGATCTCCGGATGTGCTACCCTGTTCTGGTGCTGTGGGTCGTAGAGGCACTGCTGCTCTTCGAGGAGGCATGTATCTAATAATCCAACTGATTAGTATACCAAATATACAACCGTCTCAGCCCTCCTCTAGTCAGTTACCTCTGATCTAGAATCGGTTCTGATTCAGTCAATCACATGCTGAACGAAATCAAATAACAACAACATGTAATAAGGAAAGCAATAATCATGCTAGCACATCATAAAGCAAGGAAGAAGACTCAATCTACCCCGCTTATTCTATCTTATCTCAGTCTAAAGGAACTCTTGCTCTGATACCACCTGTTGTGGGGACCCGGGCTCTAATTCTTTTTCTTGGGATTAAATGGATCATTATTCTAAAATGTGGGTCAATTTTTCGCTTTTACATTTAATCAAATGTAAACGAACAAACATAAGTTCTTATTTTAATTTACAACATACAATATACAATACATGTCTTATTCTGTATGTCCTCAACTAACCAGTATTAAAAGACAGTACATAACAAAAGACAACTACTGGTCCATCTGCTACGCCCGTGATCTCCACGCTAACACGATCATCTCTGTCTCGACCCAGATCCTGCCCCACCTGTTGTTATGCACACATACAGACATAACAACAGCCGGAAAACCAGTGAGAACAAATCCCAGTATAAACATGTATACATGCATTAAAACAATCTAAACACATGAAACATGCTAATATGAATATCATTCATATAAAATCATGCAATGCGAATCTAATCATGTCTAGACTCGACTCGACTAGAACTCTAGGGATCCCGTTGTGAATAAGACGGCACTGTCTGTCACCTACCCTCCCAATCGAGGTGCTGACCGTCTTATTCCTAGACTTCGGCCTGATCTGTATCCGCGTCTACAATAGGGGCGGTGATCTTCCCCTAAGCTGTGATATCGCCGAACAACTAGTAGTTTGCCTGATCTCCAGACTGTCCTATCTTAATGCATGAATACACAATCTGTAAACAAGCATAATCATTCTAATGCAATGCCACATGATCTGTAAACAAAGCATAGCAAGATTTGTATACACGTTCTATAAACAAATCTATAAACAATCATAATCATATCTAGATATAAACAATAAAACAAGTATGTGATTTTGGTTGGGAAACTCAAATGTGATCTCATTTGAGTCGTAATTCCCCAAACAAAACATGTACTATACCTTTCGTCGCACAGTTGCTGTCACGGTTGACAATACGAATCTGAAATAGAAATGTTGATACAAAATCTATCAATCTCTTATCTAAATCAACACATATCCAATTCACTACGTGATCTCGATACAATTTGACGGCATAACGACGTATATTCTTAACACCGGTCAATCCAAATCTCAACAGATATCAACATTATATCATCCTCAACTCATACTCAAAGCCTATGCACAAAACCATATTCAGAATCGATACAATGTATTTCTACTATGCTGAATTTCATAATAATTGCATATGATATCTGTTCTTCGATCTGTTTACAAATATATCATGCTCAATACGTCAAGAACATAATATAACTATCATATTCCAATTTCTCTAACATCTAAATCGTGAAACTTGCTAGAATTAAGCAATACTTACATCACTTTGTAGCTTTCAAAGCAAGGAACACAATTCTTAACTCGGATTATGATTTGGATGGCTAAATCGTGAGATATCTAAATTCAAGAGCAAGAACTCTCCTTCTTCCTTAAGTTTCCCTTTTCTATCCTTCACTCGGCTGTGTCATCTGAGCAAGAAGGAAATGAAGCCAGCTCTATATATACTTTGCATGATTTATAACACATGGCTTCGTCTTTTCGTAACACGCAGCACCGCGGGTGCGGTCACACTAGGAGCGCGGGTGCGCCATGGCTTCGGCAGAACTTTTAATTTTTCACAAGTGATGACCGCGGGTGCGGTCATGTAAATACCGCAGGTGCGGTGCTTGCCAGACCGCGGGTGCGGTCTTGCACAACTAAAATTTCATATTTTATCGCATCGTTTCGCCCCGTCTGTTCTTGCGTTTCGTATTCAACTATCTACAAGAATCTTAGGCATTACACAAGCACTGGTTTACTTGTTCCCGTTGAGATAATAAATTCAATTAGTTGAATTTATAAGAAATAAGTTTGATATGATCAATCGATAAGCTTATAAATAAAGTTTATAAAAGCTTATAGAAATTTTGAGAGCATGACTGCTAAAGACAGTGAAAAAGAAGTAAACATGTTTTGTTTAGATTTTGGCGATCTCCCATATATATATGTATTAAAAGAAAATCAAGATCGGACAAGGTTGGAATGCATATTTAGAATCTTTCATTAATTTAATTAATTGGATTAATTAAGTTAAGGAATGATTAGAAATAATAATGAGGAATTTTGATTCCTAATTTACGTAACTTTCATCCACAAGGATTTTATTGGAATTCATTGACTTAATTAATATGATTAATTAAGAAAATGACAATTAGTTAATAAATTAATAATATATATATATATATATATATATATATATATATATATATATATATATATATATATATATATATATATATATATATATATATATATATATATATATATATATATATATATATATATATATATATATATATATATATATATATATATATATGTTGGAGATCACCGAAGCAAAAGGAAAGTGAATAAGGAAAAGGCTTTGATTTAGCATGCAATATTTTAGAATATTTAATTGACTTAATTAAGTTGATTAATTAAGTAAATTGAATATTAGAAACAATAAAAGAGATTTTTGATTCTCTATGAACGGTAGTGCATCCGAAAGTTTCCAGAAAGAAATTAAAAAGGACTTTCGGCTCTTTCACTTTGCAAGAAGAGTTTTGCTCTCAAAATTTATGAAACAATATTTTCTTGATCTCAAATATGAAAAACATCTTATAATTTTTTAGTGCAAATTATAAGAGGAACAAGTTTCCCAGTCGTGGACCGAATTAGTAGATCGAAGAACATTCGTAGGGAATTCACGAAGAGCTATCTCCGCTGACCCCGGAATAGTTGGAGCCAAGTGATAACTTCACTAAAAGTATAAATTTTCTAAACATCCTATGTATGTTTAATTTATGAAAACCATACGAGTGTCCAAAATTATTTTTTTTTCAAAATAAAATAAAAATTTTAAACTTCCGCTGCGTTTTTGGGCACGTAGAAAACCAAGATCTAACCGTGGTATCAGAGCCAAGGTTTTTTCTAAAACGTATGGTTTAATATTGAATAATTTGTTTCTAACCACACAAGAAAATTTTCAGAAAATAGTTGCACCATCAAAAATATTTTTCTTCAGAAAAAAAAAAAACATTTTCGGATCTGCCCGGAACTGTTCCGGGCAGATCCCGTGCACAGGGCGTCCGCGCGCGCGCAGCTCCCCGCGCACTTGTGCGCGCAGCTGCTGCCACTGCCCGAAACGTTCGGGCAGCGGGCGGACAGCGCGGGCGGCTGTCCGGGAGCGTCTCGGGAAGCGCGCTGAATAATGGGCTTCAATCGTTTGGGTCTATGGTGCGATTATGTGAATTTTCAAATTTTTGGGTAAAATTGAAATTTTGAAAAATTAGTTCAATTTTTATTTTGGAAAATTAATTTTTGGAAAATTAATAATTTTCTTGTGAAATAAATAATTGGAATATGATTTTAATTATTTATGGTAAAAATGAGTTTTTACAAGAAATCAATTATTATTGAATTAATTGGAAATTAAATAAAGGAGTTTATTTAATTTATTAAATTCTTTAATGATTGTGGTGGTTAGTGACAAATTATTAGATATATCTTTTTCAGTTAATTAAATTTGTTTAACTAATTGATGTTAATATTTAATATTAAATGCATGAAGGATGATCGAGAGCCTTGACCAATGTGTTAGTTGTATGTTAGGATATTTTAATGTTTTTATTCAATTTTATAATATTTGATATTATTAAAGTGGGCCTGATTTATGGCCCGTTCCCACCCCCATGAGATGTATCCCTTATGTGCCATGGCTATTAAAATGTAATAATTAGAAATAGTGGGAGATCAAGACTGGAAGATGGTGGGCCCGATGATCAAGATGAAAACATGTAAAATATTGGAAGCTTTTGTAATAAGTTGCATTTGCATCCCTGCATTCACCTAGGTTTTGGACCTGGATCCATGTTTGGCTCACATGGATCTAATAGTGTTGGCGATCGATCATCTTTATTTATTTTTGAATGTCATATTATGATATATGCGATATATAGTAGTATGAATGTATGTATATTATTAAATAATATAGTTTCATGAATCCGGCAGACATACAAACATGGCACGCGATTTTTAAATTAAAATGATGAGACAATTTTAAAATTAAAATCCCTCATTTTGAATATGATTCAAAATTTATATCAAACCATAAAAGTAAAAATTAAAAGAGTTTAATTTTTCCTTGCCTTCCATCAACCGTGGTTGCATGTTGATCGCTACCCGCGGACAGTGTCTGGCTCATATTATTGGGGAGGCCTGGACGCCGGAAAGCTGTGACTTCCACTGGAAATATGATGTGAATTGAGTGGAACTCCCATGACTTCGGCTCATATTATTGGGGGAACTCATTGCGACCGTCTACTACAATTCAATATTGATGGGTTGGTTTGACACGCGAAAATAAACGGCGTCATATTATTAGGTCCTTATTAAACGTGAGGCAAAACACGCGAAGGTTGCATAGAGATGCAATTGGATTCTACCTTTTAGAAATTATAATTGGCTGATATTATTCGGGATTATAATTTGTTAATTGGACTCTACGTGCCTACTAAGGAAATACGATTTCCCGTTTTCATCAGAGGGTGATGAAAATGCCAAAATAGTGGGAGGGAATTTATAAAATAAAAATCCTTCTTTTATATCTTAAAATTATTTTAAAATAATCAGTAACAATTATCTGTTTTCCTTTTCAGTATATTTGCAATGACGTAACGCAATCCACTTTCAATCATTCTCGATCAAAACAAGTTGACTGGCCCTAACTATAATGACTGGTTTCGAAATTTAAAAATTGTTCTGAGCTCGGAAAGGATTATGTATGTGCTTGATAAGAAGCCACCGAAGGAGGCAGCTTCGGACATCAGTGAGACTGAACTAGCTAAGCTTGAGAAATGGTGGGACCATGATCTCCAAGCTAAAAGCTATATGTTGGCTTCTATGTCGAATGAACTGCAGAGGCGGTTTGAGGAGGCTGTGAATGCTGCTGACATTCACTTTCATCTGAAAGAGTTGTATGGAGTACAGACTCGCTCAGAGAGACACGCTACTGTGAAAGAACTCATGACTACACGTCTGCGAGATGGGACTTCTGTCCATGAGCATGGTGTTAGGATGATTGGGCTCATTGAGAAATTGGTAGGACTCGACGTGGTTATTCCTGCTGAGCTCTCGACTGATATTATCTTGCTGTCACTCCCCCCCTCGTTCGATGGATTTGTGGTTAATTTTAACATGAACAAGCTTGAGGCCACCCTTGAAGAGTTGGTCAATATGCTTACCACTTATGAGGCCACAATCAAGAAAGAAAAGCATGTTCTTCTAGTGGGCTCATCGTCCGGTATGAAAAAAGGAGCCCAAAATAAAGGCAAGAAACGTTCTGCCCCACCAAAGAAGAATAAGCCCAACAAAAAGCCATACAAGAAACCCACTTCGGGGCCCTCAAAGCCCGAAAAGTCAGAGCATGTCTGTTTCCACTGCAACAAGCCTGGACATTGGAGGCGTAACTGCACGGAGTATCTTGCCCAGAAGCGTTCTGGCCATGGTATGTTTTACATAGAAGTAAATGTCTCAATTAATTCCTCTTCTTGGGTATTGGATACCGGATTTGGTTCTCATCTATGCGATGATTTGCAGGTGATGGCAAGAAGCAGGAGACTTAGAGATGGCAAGACATTTCTAAGATTGGGGAATGGAGCAAGGGTTGATGCAACTGCTATTGGAGACGTTACTTTGATTTTGAACAATAATTTTAAGTTACTTTTGAGAGACGTTTTATATGTTCCTGAATTGATTAAAAACATTATTTCTATTTCTATGCTTGATAGAGATGATTATTCTTGTGTTTTTGCTAAAGATGTTTGCAATATTTACAAGAATGAATGTTTGATAGGAACCGACGAATTAATGAACGATCTCTATAACTTAAAATTGAAAGATATTCCGTTGAACAACATCCAAGCACAAAAGAAAACAACAACAAACAAAAGAAAGTTAGATGATCCAAACCCCGCACAAATATGGCACGCTAGACTAGGTCACATTTCCCAAAGAAGGATGCACAAACTAGTGGGAGAAGGCATGTTTGACTTGTCAGACATAAATTCTCTACCTACTTGTGAGTCATGTCTAAAAGGAAAAATGACCAAGGCTCCCTTTAAGGGAAACGTGGAACGTGCACATGGTCTACTGGATTTGATCCACACAGACGTTTGTGGCCCGCTAAGCGTTAGCACAAAATATGGGCAATCCTACTTCATTACCTTTACTGATGACCATTCGAGGTATGGATATGTGTTATTTGATGAAAAACAAATCTGAAGCATTTGAAAAGTTCAAAGAATTCAGATGTGAAGTAGAAAATCAGCTAGAAAGAAGTATTAAGGCACTTCGATCTGATCGAGGTGGAGAATACTTGAGTGCTGATTTTTTGGGTTATCTAAAAGAGAATGAGATTCTCTCGCAGTGGACTCCACCAGCAACGCCACAATTGAATGGTGTTTCTGAACGTCGTAATCGAACTTTGATGGACATAGTTCGATCTATGATGGGATTCACTGAATTGCCTACATCGTTTTGGGGCTTTGCGCTTGAAACTGCGGCAATGTTGTTGAATAATGTCCATACTAAAGCAGTGGATAAAACACCATATGAGATATGGATGGGGAAACCTCCCAAGTATTCTTACTTGAGAATATGGGGATGCCCTGCGTATGTGAAGCAGACAGTGGGAGACAAATTGGATAGTAGATCCACTTTGTGCTACTTTGTAGGATATCCAAAGAATTCTGTTGGATATTATTTCTATAATCCTAGTGAAGAAAAAGTGTTTGTTTCAAGAAATGCCACCTTTTTGGAAAGGGAGTTTCTATTAGATAGAAAAGGCAAGATGATAGAACTTGAAGAAATTCAAGATACTCCCTCAACTTTAGAAGTTGAACATAATCCCCTAGAACCAGTAGTTGAATTACAAGCTCCTAGAAAGTCTGATAGGGTTATTAGACCACCTGTCAGATATACACTTCTTCATGAACAAGGCCATGATGAGCCTTGTGTTGGATGTGATCCAATGAATTTCAAAGAAGCAATATCTGATACTGATTCAACCAAATGGCTTGAAGCCATGCAGTCAGAAATGAACTCTATGTATTCAAACCAAGTCTGGACATTAGTAGATCCACCTGAGGGAATTGTTCCCATAGGATGCAAATGGATCTACAAAAGAAAGCTTGGGGCGGATGGGAAGGTAGTGACCTTTAAAGCAAGACTGGTTGCAAAAGGTTATACTCAAAGACAAGGAATTGACAATGAGGAAACTTTTTCACCAGTCGCTATGTTTAAGTCCATTAGAATACTACTAGCCATAGCAGCATGGTATGACTATGAGATATGGCAAATGGATGTAAAGACTGCATTCCTCAATGGAGACATCAAAGAAGAAATTTATATGTCTCAACCTGAGGGATACACATCAGTAGGAAGTGAGCATAAGGTATGCAAACTTCAGAGATCAATATATGGTCTCAAGTAGGCGTCAAGGAATTGGAACCTCAGATTTGATAGCACTATTAAAGAGTTTGGTTTTGCTAAGAATCCTGAGGAACCATATGTGTACAAGAAAGTTAGTGGGAGTGCAGTGACATTCCTAGTGCTTTATGTTGATGATATCCTGCTCATTGGGAATGATGTAGGATTATTGCAATCAACTAAAGTATGGTTGGCTAGTAAATTCTCCATGAAAGACATGGGTGAAGCATCCTATGTATTAGGAATACAAATCTAGAGAGATAGATAAAAAAGACGTTGGGGCTCACCCAAGCCACATATATCGATACCATTATAAAACGATTCTCTATGGAAGAGTCCAAGAGAGGATACTTACCAATGTGTCATGGTGTTACTCTATCTAAGACAATGTGTCCCAAAACTGATGAAGAGATAGAGATGATGACACAAATTCCATATGCGTCAGCCATTGGTAGTATCATGTATGGTATGATATCGACACGTCCTGATGTTGCTTACGCTTTGAGTGTTACAAGCAGATATCAGGCGAACCCTGGTCCAATGCGTTGGAAGGCCGTGAAAGATATTCTTAAGTACTTGAGAAGGACTAAGAACTTGTTCATGGTCTACGGGGGTGGAGAATTGAAATTGGAAGGCTACACTGATTCTAACTTCCAATGTGACGTAGATGATTCGAAATCGACCTCTGGTTTTGTATTCATGCTTAATGGTGCGGCTGTCTCTTGGAAAAGTTCCAAGCAAGACACCGTTGCGGATTCCACCACTGAAGCTGAATACATTGCTGCATCGGCTGCAGCCAAAGAGGCAGTTTGGATGAGGAATTTTGTCCAAGAGTTGGGCATCATTCCTAATGGAGTTGATCCAGTCCCGGTGTACTGCGACAACACTGGTGCCGTTGCGCAAGCAAGGGAACCAAGGTCTCATCAAAGATCCAAACATATACTGAGGAAGTTCCACATCATCCGGGAAATTGTGGGAAGAGGAGACATATCGGTCGAAAGAGTCCCTTCTGCAGATAATGTTGCTGATCCACTTACAAAGCCCTTGCCAGGACCATTGTTTGAGAATCATCGCGAAGCAATGGGATTAAAGTTTATGGGTAGTTGGCTCTAGGGCAAGTGGGAGATTGTTAGAGTAGATGCCCTGTAAGCCAACTGTTGGCTAGGGAATTTATTAACTCGGTTGTAATAAACAATCTTTATTTTAATATAATTTAATATTTCATGGTTTGTTATTTCTTTATCTGTATACCCATGTGACCAACATAGATAAAGACCTTGATTATACTTTAATACAAATGAATCGTAATTCGATGTTGAAACTCATTTGTAAACACTGTATTATCTAAATCTGTTTCTAGTCGATTCAGCCGCCTAAAATATGGATAAAGGTCGCTGGAGCTCGAGACTAGCATCTGTGATGTTGTGTACCGCGTTTCTTGGTAAGGGCATGGAGATGTCCAAACATACAGATAGGTAGTCATATGATGATTATGCCGAACAACCCTCCCTCGGACTTTCCAAGTGGTTATCATTCATCGAGAGGATAAGTCCGTGGTTATGATTGTACGCCATTAGTCCATACGACCCGGGACAACACTGAGGCTCTATATGCGAGGGTTGTGCTTTGACTCGTTTACTGGCTCCAAGAGAGTCATCAGGTGGTGAGGTTGGGTACAGTTGCGACACATATAGGAGCCAGTTCATTGTAGTCGGGAATTCACCACTCACCTACGGGTGTGGATATCCTATGTGACCTGATGTAATAATAGTGCATGGAATCTCTGGCCAGAATATAAGATGTACGTTGGAGAAGGAGTTCTCCAATAGTACACGCGGTGCCACTATTATAGTTATCACATAGTTATCGAATTAATATGCAACCCTCGATGAACCAATGGTTTCTGATTCGATCGGGATATATGAGATGAAGGGACCGTACTGTACGTTAATCATAATCGACTGGTTCTTGCAGGCACTATCAGTGATATCTAGGGGATCATGGGACGATGCTACTAGAAGCTCTTACCATGATCTGATGGGTGCAATCAGAAATGAGTTCTGACATTCTTGATCAAGGTGTTGATGAAAAGAATGGGGCTAACTGGGGTAAGCCCGAATAAAGGATAATGTCTTGAATCACAAAGAGTTGTGAACCCACGGCTAGCTGTATCCCTGAACCATTGAGGGTCACACAAGCACTGGTTTACTTGTTCCCGTTGAGATAATAAATTCAATGAGTTGAATTTATAAGAAATAAGTTTGATATGAACAATCGATAAGCTTATAAATAAAGTTTATAAAAGCTTATAGAAATTTTGAGAGCATGACTGCTAAAGACAGTCAAAAAGAAGTAAACATGTTTTGTTTAGATTTTGGCGATCTCCCATATATATGTATTAAAAGAAAATCAAGATTGGACAAGGTTGGAATGCATATTTAAAATCTTTCATTAATTTAATTAATTGGATTAATTAAGTTAAGGAATGATTAGAAGTAATAATGAGAAATTTTGATTCCTAATTTACGTAACTTTCATCCACAAGGATTTTATTGGAATTCATTGACTTAATTAATATGATTAATTAAGAAAATGACAATTAGTTAATAAATTAATAATATATATATATATGTTGGAGATCACCGAAGCAAAAGGAAAGTGAATAAGGAAAAGGCTTTGATTTAGCATGCAATATTTTAGAATATTTAATTGACTTAATTAAGTTGATTAATTAAGTAAATTGAATATTAGAAACAATAAAAGAGATTTTTGATTCTCTATGAACGGTAGTGCATCCGAAAGTTTCCAGAAAGAAATTAAAAAGGACTTTCGGCTCTCTCACTTTGCAAGAGGAGTTTTGCTCTCAAAATTTATGAAACAATATTTTCTTGATCTCAAATACGAAAAACATCTTATAATTTTCTAGTGCAAATTATAAGAGGAACAAGTTTCCCTGTCGTGGACCGGATTAGTAGATCGAAGAACGTTCGTAGAGAATTCACGAAGAGCTATCTCCGCTGACCCCGGAATAGTTGGAGCCAAGTGATAAGTTCACTAAAGGTATAAATTTTCTAAACATCCTATGTATGTTTAATTTATGAAAACCATACGATTGTCCAAAATTATTTTGTTTTTCAAAATAAAATAAAAATTTTAAACTTCCGCTGCGTTTTTGGACACGTAGAAAACCGAGATCTAACACATAGACCGAACCATGTCCATCAAAGTCCGGTTACGACGCTCCGAAACACCATTCAACTGTGGTGTAGCAGGCAGAGTCCACTGCGAGAGAATCCCATTCTCCCTAAGATACTCTTGGAACTCGGCACTCAAGTACTCACCATCTCGATCCGATCGAAGTGTCTTGATGCTTCGTCCCAACTGTTTCTCTACTTCACTTCTGAATTCTTTGAACCTTTCAAAGGCTTCAGACTTGTATTTCATCAAATACACATACCCATACCTCGAAAAGTCATCGGTAAAGGTGATGAAGTAGGCATGTCCATGCTTAGTGGTGATGCTTAGCGGACCGCACAAATCGGTATGGATCAAATCCAATAACCTTTTGGCTCGCTCCACATGGCCCTTAAAGGGAATTTTAGTCATCTTTCCTTTCAAACAGGATTCAGAAGTCGTGAGAGCATTAATATGAGACATATCAAACATACCCACTCCCACTAGCTTTTTCATCCTTCTTAGGGAAATATGTCCTAATCGAGCATGCCATAATTGTGCCGAATTTAGAGTATCTTGTTTTCGCTTGTTTATTGTTGTTATTGCTTGGACATTGTTTAGTGGAATATCTTTCAATTTTAAGGTGTAGAGATAGTTTCCAAGTTCTCCAGTACCAATTAAACATTCATTCTTGTAAATGTTGCAAACACCTTTGCTAAATAAACAAGAAAATACATCTTTATCAAGCATAGAAATGGAAATAGTGTTTTTCACCAATTCAGGTACAAACAAAACTTCTCTTAAAATTAACTTAAAATCATTGTTCAAAAGCAAGTAAACATCTCATATGGCCTTGGCAGCAACTCTTGCTCCATTGCACATCCTCAAGAAGGTCTCACCTTCCCTAAGCCTTCTACTTCTTCCCATCACCTGTAACTCATTACAGAGATGTGAGTCACAACCGATATCCAATACCCAGGAAGTAGAGTTAATTGAAATGTTTACTTCAATATAGAACATACCGTTTCCAGAACTCTTCTGGGCAAGATATTTCCTGCAATTACGCCTCCAATGTCCAGGCTTCTTGCAGTGATGACATATGTCAACAGTCTTGTCAGCCGTTACTGGTATGGCTGCCACAGCGGGACTCGGAGATTGCCTCTTCAAGGGCACGTTCTTCTTGGGACGTTGGAAAGAACGCTTCATTCCCTTCCCATGTGGACCAATCTTCGTACCAGATGAAGAATCCACATAAAGAACCGACTTCTCATCATTCACAGAAGCCTGCATATAACACTTGGCTTTCAATTCATGGTCACACCATTCCTTGTAAGTCTGCAATTCCTCAGGAGTGCAGTCAGTCGGTGCCTCAACAGGGGGCGACTCAGTAAGTGTATACGCTATCCTTTCCGAATTCAAGACGATTTTCAGATTTCTTAGCCAATTGAGGTAATTAGGTCCGGTTAATACGTGTTTCTCGAGTATTACAGATAGCGGATTGCGAATCGAAGACATTGTCAAAAAGTATTGAAAAGTAAAACAGACAAATGTTAATGACTATTTTAAAATATTTAGTAAGATATAAAGTATGGATTTTTACTTTATAAATTTTCGCTCCCACTGTTTTGACATTTTTCACTACCCACTAGTGAAAACGGAAAACTCCTTTCCTCAGTAGGTATGCAAGGTCCAATTAGCGAATTATGATCCCGAATAATATCAGCCAATCACAATTCCTAAAAGGTAGTTTCCAATTGCATCTTCATGGAAACCTCTACGTAAACTTTTGTCTCACGTTTGATTAGAACCCAATAATATGACGTCGTTCATTTTTACGTGTCAAGCCTTACCCATCGATGTTGAACCTTAATGGACGATTGCCATGAGTTCCCTCTATAATATGAGCCGAAATCATGGGAGTTTCACGTAGTTCACATCACCATGTCAATGGATGTCACAGCTTTCCGACACCCAGGGCCCCCCAATAAATGAGCCGAGCCCCGAGCACGGGTTTTGGGACCCAGACGCTAATCAATACTTAATCGTCATCAGGATCAATTTTCTAATCAAGTAATTAGGGTCATAAATTTTTTTTTTCTTTTTAATGCGGAATGTAGTGAAATCAAACTAATATACAACTCAGTATAAAATAATGTACAAGTCCTGTACTTTCTACAATCAGTAAAAACTAAGGTTCAACATCTAACTATCAAGTGCCAAAACCCTTTATACATCAAAGTCTGAAGTCTCCACTCTATCACGATCTCTCCTCATCTCCTAGACCCTGATCCTATCCCACCTTTTGTCATGTACACATACAAACAAGACAACAGCCGGATAATTCTGGTGAGAATATAATCCCATTATAAATCAACGAAACATGCAATCATATGATAAACATAAAAGCATGGATAAATAACAGCAATATGTATCAAAAGCTGAAACATAATCAATATCAAACTATCGACAATGCTCGTGACTCCACGACTCAGACTAGACTCAATCCTAGTCTAGGGATCCCGATTTCCAGATGTTGGTATTCCTACATCGACCAACAGTAATAGAAAAGACTCTAGTTCCATCCACGCCGATATAACCAAACATCCAATGTCCTGACCTAACTGTCATGGACTGTGATCCTATTACCAATACACTATCTTGTGATATCGTGCAATGTGCCCGTGGCTATCCCGCCACTATCAGGAACTTCTGTCACAAGATTACTCGTCTAATGCATGCTCCTATAACTCCATAGAACAGGCATTTAATCAAATCAATAATAACAATAATAAAACATAATAACAAGTATGTGATTTAGGGAAACTCAAGTACATCCTACTTGAGTCGATGTCCCAATACCCATTGACTTATACCTTTCGTTTATTGCAGTTTTGATGACGTTCCTGTCCGGAATTCAAACTCTGTCAGTCCCACAATCTGGCAACGACAATATCAGTAATATCATATCAATATACTGCTCATATCGATCCCAATCTGATCAATATTTCAAAATCAACGACATAACCGCATAATCCCGATATCCCGGTCAATACAACATTACCAGATAATAATTCCCTCAATTGATAATCAATACCAATACAATCTGATATCATATCTCAGTCAATTAACTTCAGAAAATCATAACAATTCCATAATCAGTCCGTTTCTTAATCTGACTTCGACTCTATGATGTCTACTATGTCAAGAACATCATATATGACGTGTATTCAATTCCAACAACATCATAATTTCAAAACATGTCAAAACGTAGTAAAACTTACGTCCAGTTGTAGCCTGCGTTGATATGAACACAGTACCGAAGTCAGATTCAAAATCAGACGGACGGATTTTGCACAATCGCGATCCTAAGATTCACGGACAATTTTCTCCAAAGTTTTCCTTCGATTTTCGTTTATGAAGATTATAACGTATGTATATATATATACATACACGTACACGCAGCAAGGCAAATGGCTCATCCTTCACGCAACACATCTCGCGCATATGCGCGACCCTCCTCCACGCATATGCACCAGGCGATAAACCCTGGCGCGTTTCTACACGGCATCTCGCGCATATGCGCCCCCTTACTCGGCGCATATGCGCGAGACCAATGTTAAAAAATGCCAACTCTCGGGTTATCTCGCGCATATGCGCGGATACACGTCGCGCATATGCGCGAAGCCCTCTGGACATGACTTGCACAGCTCGCGCAAATGCACGCACATCCACCGTGCATATGCGCGAGACTCTCTGCCCACTTCACACATGTGCGCATCTCATGTCGCGCATGTGCGCGAGAGGTACTGTCCTCACACATAATTCATTTCACGCCGACTCAAATCGTATCCCGATTAATCCTTTTTATAATCACATGAAATTATAAACCAATCATCGTTAATTAACAGCATTTAATTCTTGGGCATTACATTTCTCCCCCCCTAAGATATGATTTCGTCCCCGAAATCACAGGCAATCAATCATATCAATAAGGAGTATATATATAGAAACTGTATAAAAAATTTACATCAGTGAAACAATGCTGGGAATTCTTGTATCATATCTGATTCAGTCTCCCAGGTGGCTTCTTCAATGCCATGACGAGTCCATTGAATTTTCACAAGATTTTGGAATCGTCTTTGTTCTGAGCTGTTTTTCTTTACGATCGATAATCCGAATCGGTTTCTCGATATAACTCAATGTCTCATCCAGCTCGGTCTCGTCGGGCTGAATAACGTGAGAATCATCAGGGAGATACTTCCGCAGCATAGATACATGAAAAAAATTATGTATCCCCGATAATGAAGGCGGCAAGGCGAGTCGATAGGCACGATCTCCTATATTTTTGAGAATCTCATAAGGACCAACATATCGCGGCGACAATTTCCCTTTCTTTCCGAATCTAACCACACCTCTAAAAGGAGAAATCTTTAGGAATACTCGATCTCTTACCTCAAATACCAACGGTCGTCGTCGAAGGTTGGAATATTTGGCTTGTCGGTCCTGAGCTGCCTTCATTTTCTTCTGAATCAGTTTCACTTTTTCAGTCATATCTCTGATCATATAAGGTCCAGTCTCAGGAACTTCAGAGATATCATCCCAATATAACGGGGATCGACACTTCTTTCCGTACAATGCTTCAAAAGATGACATCTCAATACTCGTTTGATAGCTATTGTTGTACGAAAATTCACAAAGAGGCAATGCATCTTGCCAAGTAGTGCTAAAATCAAGCACTACATCTCTCAGCATATCTTCCAATGTCTGAATCGTCCGCTCTGACTGTCCGTCAGTCTGTGGATGATATGTGGTACTCAGATGTAGCTTCGTACCGAGAGCTTGCTGTAAACTCTGCCAGAAGTGCGAAGTAAACCGAGAATCACGGTCTGACACAATCGACTTCGGCACTCCGTGTAATCTAACCACCACTTTGACGTAAATATCAGCCATTTGATCATATCGGTTCGTCATTTTGTATGGAATGAAACATGGAGATTTGGTTAGTCGATCAATCACCACCCAAATCGCATCACAACCTCGGGAGGAACGTGGCAACTGTGTCACAAAATCCATTGAAATGTGATCCCATTTCCATTCAGGAATCGACAAACTCTGTAACAGTCCTCCTGGTTTCTTTCTTTCAGCCTTCACCTGTTGGCAATTCAGACACTTGGCTACAAATTCAATAACATCAGATTTCATTTGTTTCCACCAATATTGTGTCCTCAAATCATTATACATTTTCCTGCCACCAGGATGAATGCTAAAACGACTGTTGTGTGCTTCTGTCAGTATTCGCTGTCTTAAATCCGAAACATTCGGCACAACAAGTTCATATACAAAATACCATTTTGAACCTGATATTCCGATCGATGTCCAGCTCTGACCATAGCGATCGACTTCTGTATATTCTGATCAACTTTCTGAGCTGCTTTAATTCTCAAAATCAGCTCTGGTTCAGCTTGAATAGTGTATAATCTCATAAGTCTCCGATCTGTCTCAAATACTAATCCAGACAAACAGCAGTCTTCAATCAAATTCGAAACACCCATAGTCGATAAGGATAGAGAAAAAACCTTTCGACTAAGTGCATCAGCTGCTGCATTGGATTTTCTTGGGTAGTATTTGATTTCACAATCGAAATCTTTAAGCAAATCATGCCATCTTCGCTGCCTCATATTTAATTCGGACTGTGAAAACAGATATTTCAAGCTTTTGTGATCAGAATAGATCTCAAACTTCTCACCGTATAGATAATGTTGCCATATCTTCAATGCAAAGACTATGGCTGCCAATTCAAGATCATGAATTGGATAACGAGATTAATGGGATTTCAGCTGTCTCGAGGCATAAGCAATCACATGCCCCCGCTGCATCAAAACACAACCCAATCCGCGGTGAGATGCATCACAATAAACAACAAAATCACCAGTACCTGATAGAATAGTCAACACTGGAGCACTGGTCAATCTCTTCTTCAATTCGAGAAAACTGGTCTCACATTCCTCAGACCAAACAAATGGAGCATTCTTCTGTGTCAACTGTGTAATCGGTTTGGCAATACTCGAAAAATCTTTAATAAATCGACGATAATATCCTGCCAAACCCATAAAGCTGCGTATCTCTGGTACAGATGTCGGTCTCGGCCAAGAAATCACTGCCTCAACCTTATTGGGATCAACAGATATCTCGTCTCGGGATATAATATGCCCCAGAAACACCACATGTTTCAACCAGAACTCGCATTTCGATAGTTTAGAATATAATTTCTCCGCCCTCAAAATTCTCAACACAGTTCTTAAATGCTCAGCATGCTCCATCACATTCTTTGAATAAATCAAAATATCATCGATGAAAATAATCACAAAATCATCGAGATACTTCTGAAAGACACGGTTCATTAATCCCATAAATATCGCTGGTGCATTCGTCAAACCAAATGGCATGACAATAAATTCATAATGTCCATACCTGGTTCTGAATGCTGTCTTTGAGATACCAGAATCCCTGACTCTCAGTTGATGGTATCCAGATCTTAGATCGATCTTGGAATACACCGAAGAACCCTGCAACTGATCAAATAAATCATCAATACGAGGCAATGTATATTTATTCTTTACCGTTGCCTTGTTCAGTTGCCGGTAGTCAATACAAAGTCTCATCGACCCATCCTTCTTCCTCACGAACAGTACTGGAGCACCCCAAGGAGATACACTCAGTCTGATATACCCCTTGGCCAGTAAATCCTCCAACTGTTCTTTCAACTCGATCGGTGCCATCCTGTATAGAGCCCTCGAAATCAGAACTTTTCCCGGCATTAACTCAATGCTGAAGTCTATCTTTCGAATCGGAGGCAATCCAGGAATCTCATCTGGAAAGACATCAATAAACTCACACACCACTGGCAAGTCCGCCAATGATGGGCTCGACTTCAGTAAATCAACTGAATATACCAGGAATCCATCCGCTTCTTTATGCAATAATCGAGTCATATTTATCGCAGATATCAAAGGAATTCTAGCTCGAGAACCCTTACCGTAAAATTTCCACTCCTCATCAATCTCAGGTCTAAATCTCAATATCTTGTGGAAACAATCAACTGTAGCTCGGTACTTGGTCAACATATCGATACCGATAATACAATCAAAATCAGATAAACCAAGCACAATACAGTCTAACTCAATCGTATGCCCATCGTACTGCAGTATACAAGATTTCACAGACTTTACCGATATCAAACCTATCTCTAACGGGGAAGAAACAGACACTACCGCAGACAATGACTCAATAGGTAATGCATGACTCAATGCAAACCTCTCAGAAATAAAAGTATGCGATGCACCAGTATCAATCAATACGTATGCAGGATAACCAGAAATAAAACAGTTACCTGCAACAACATCATCAGGTGCATCCTGTGCCTGCTCCTCGGTCAAAGCAAAAACTCGGGCCTGCTGTCTAGGAGGCTGGCTCACTGTCTGGCTTCTTCCTGGCCTCTGCTATGACTGAGTAGACGGTGCTGGCTGAAAAGAATGAACAGCAGATGGTCGTCTACCAGTCTGAGACACTGATCCAGATGACTCAGCGGCCTGGGATCCCTGGGCACTTCTCTATGGACACACACGGGCAAAGTGTCCTTGTTATTTGCAGATACGGCAGCTGCCCAACACTCCTCGGCACTGCTCAGTGGGATACTTCCCTCCACAATTATTGCAAATAGGTCCAGTATAGCTCTGGCTCTGTCGAGGACTCCTAGAGCTAGAAGAACTGCTTCCAGACTTCTTGAACTGCTTCCCTTTGGCCTTCAAGAAATCTTTCTTCCTGCTACTGCTGCCGCCACCTTCAAATCGAGGAGGTGGTTGTTGTGGTCCCGGTGCTGGAATCATAAACAAATCTCCTCTCTGCCTCATCAAACCGGCTTCGGCTCCCTTGGCTCTGTTCAAGGCGTCGGTAAAATTGTTCGGTCTTCCAGTGTTTACCAACGTAAATATTTCCGGATTTAGGCCATTTATGAACTGGTCCGCAACGGCCTCATCGTGTTCGGCTATATGTGGAGCAAATCGCAACAGTGAAGAGAACTTGGCCACATATTCCTCAATGTTAAGCTGGCCCTGTCTCAAATTAGGAAATTCGGCTCCCTTGTCGTTTCTGTAAGACACTGGAAAGAACCTCTGATAGAATTCAGTTTTAAACACATTCCAGGTAATGATCATACCTCGGTGTTCCAATGTCCGTTTTGTTGTAATCCACCAGTTTTTAGCAACGTCGTGTAATTGGTGTCCTATCAATTTCACCCTCCGTACGTCACTATACTCTAAAGATTCGAACATCATCTCAATATCGTCCAACCAACTCTCACACTCCACGGAATTCTCCGTACCCCTCAAAGTCGGTGGATGGAAAGACTGAAACCTTTTTAACAATGTCTCCATTGGAGTAACTGTAACGTCCATTGGAGGATTGGACGTGCTACCCTGTTCTGGTACTCTTCTCGGAGGTATATCTGATAATTAAATGGATTAGTAACCCAATTACAGCAGATCAGTTTCAATCCCCCTCGGATCATCTTACAGCTGATCCATTCCAAATAATACACAATACCATATCAAAATCAGATATTTAAGGTAAACATGTATTAAAACAATAAATCATACTAGCAATCAAAAGCAGGAAAGAAAACCTCAATCTACCCCGCTCACTAGCTCCTATCTCAGTCTCAAGGATCTATCGCTCTGATACCACCTGTTGTAGGGACCCGGACGCTAATCAATACTTAATCGTCATCAGGATCAATTTTCTAATCAAGTAATTAGGGTCATAAACTTTTTTTTTCTTTTTAATGCGGAATGTAGTGAAATCAAACTAATATACAACTCAGTATAAAATAATGTACAAGTCCTGTACTGTCTACAAATCAGTAAAAACTAAGGTTCAACATCTAAATATCAAGTGCCAAAACCCTATATACATCAAAGTCCGAAGTCTCCACTCTATCACGATCTCTTCTCATCTCCTGGACCCTGATCCTGTCCCACCTTTTGTCATGTACACATACAAACAAGACAACAGCCGGATAATTCCGATGAGAATATAATCCCAGTATAAATCAACGAAACATGCAATCATATGATAAACATAAAAGCATGGATAAATAACAGCAATATGTATCAAAAGCTGAAACATAATCAATATCAAACTGTCGACAATGCTCGTGACTCCACGACTCAGACTAGACTCAATCCTAGTCTAGGGATCCTGGTTTCTAGATGTCGAGATTCTTATATCGACCAACAGTAATAGAAAAGACTCCAGTTCCATCCACGCCGATATAACCAAACATCCAGTGTACTGACCTAACTGTCATGGACTGTGGTCCTATTACCAATACACTATCTTGTGATATCGTGCAATGTGCCCGTGGCTATCCCGCCACTATCAGGTACTTCTGTCACAAGATTACTCGTATAATGCATGCTCATATAACTCCATAGAACATGCATTTAATCAAATCAATAATCACAATAATAAAACATAATAAAAAGTATGTGATTTAGGGAAACTCAAGTACATCCTACTTGAGTCGATGTCCCAATACCCATTGACTTATACCTTTCGTTTATTGCAGTTTTGATGACGTTCATGTCCGGAATTCAAACTCTGTCAGTCCCACAATCTGGCAACAGCAATATCAATAATATCATATCAATATACTGCTCATATCGATCCCAATCTGATCAATATTTCAAAATCAACGGCATAACCGCATAATACCGATATCCCGGTCAATACAACATTACCAGATAATAATTCCCTCAATTGATAATCAATACCAATACAATCTGATATCATATCTCAGTCAATTAACTTCAGAAAATCATAACAATTCCATAATCAGTCCGTTTCTTAATCTGACTTCGATTCTATGATGTCTAATATGTCAAGAACATCATATATGACGTGTATTCAATTCCAACAACATCATAATTTCAAAACATGTCAAAACGTAGTAAAGCTTACGTCCAGTTGTAACCTCCGTTGATATGAACACAGTACCGAAGTCAGATTCAAAATCAGACGGACGGATTTTGCACAATCGCGATCCTAAGATTCACGGACAATTTTCTCCAAAGTTTTCCTTCGATTTTCGTTTATGAAGATTATAACGTATGTATATATATATATATATATATATATATATATATATATATATATATATATATATATATATATACACGTACATGCAGCAAGCCAAATGCCTTGTCCTTCACGCAACACGTCTCGCGCATATGCGCGACCCTCCTCCGTGCATATGCGCGAGGCGATAAGCCCTGTCGCGTGTCTACACGGCATCTCGCGCATATGCGCGCCCTTACTCGGCGCATATGCGCGAGACCAATGTTCAAACATGCCAACTCTCGGGTTATCTCGCGCATATGCGCGGATACACGTCGCCCATATGCGCGAGGCCCTCTGACATGACTTGCACAGCTCGCGCAAATGCGCACATCCACCGCGCAAATGCGCGAGACTCTCTGCCCACTTCGCACATGTGCGCATCTCATGTCGCGCATGTGCGCGAGAGGTACTGTCCTCGCACATAATTCATTTCACGACGACTCAAATCGTATCCCGATTAATCCTTTTTATAATCACATGAAATTGTAAACCAATCATCGTTAATTAACAGCGATTAATTCTTGGGCATTACAACGGGTAGCGTTCATCATGCGTTCATTGTCGATGGAAGACATGGAAATTATAAACAAATTTATAATTCCCCTTTCGGGCTTGATATTAATTTTGAATCTTATTCAATGAGGGTTTTTAATTTTGAAAGGTCTCATCGTTAATTTTATTTAAAAGCTCGTCATGTTTGATCGTATTTTTGCCGGATTCATGCAACTTTGTTATTATCATAATAATAACGCACATACTCATTATTTATAACATATCATGCATATATTATAAATAGTAAACAAAACAAGGATGATCAATCGCCCCAATACTAATGGCCCGTGTGAGCTAAGCACGGGCCTAGGTCCAATCCTAGGGAAATGTAAGGGATGCAAATGCAACTATTACATAAGCTTCAAATACTTACATGTCTTCGATTTTTATAATCATCATGGCCACCATCTTCCAATCTTGATTATCCACTATACTAATATTTACAAATAAATATCTATGGCAAATAGAGATACATCTCATGGGGTGAGAACGGGCCATAAACCAAGCCCATTTTAAATTTGATAATTATTACAATCATTCAACACAAAATATCCTAGCATACACCTAGCAAATTGGGCTTGGGCTTTTGATCATCCTTAATGCATAATATCAAATATCATACACCATTAATTAATTATCACAATAATTAATTGATCCAATATTATATATCTTGATCCAATCACTAACCGCCACGTTTATAAACTAAATTAACAAAGTATACAAACTCCTTTGTCTACTTTCTAATTAATTTATTTATAACCAAATTTCTTGTAAATCACAATTTACTATAAATAATTAAATTCCAACTTCAATTATTTTTTTCATGAGATAATATGTAAAACTTTTGTGGATTTAAACTTAAGGGCCCAAAAAATCATTTTTCACCCAAAAACATTTTGGCTCATTTAAATTCACAAATTGTATTAGCCATCTAATGGCCCAACAACTTCAAGGCCCATGAAACTTTGATAATCCAAAATACTTTTGGAAACCCTAGTCGTCATCGCTGTCGCCGGAGCTCCGTCGCCGGATTCCGGCCAACAAATTTTTTTTTATTTTAAAAACATGGGGTGTTCGGGCAGACCGAGCTGCCCAAAATGGGCAGCAACATGCTGCCCAAAAATCCCATTTTCTTGTCCTTGATTTTGTTGCAAAAATTCATCTCATGCGGTTAGAAATCGACCTCAATATAATATTATGTATATGCTAGACAAACTAGTACCCTTAGCTCATGATACCACTTGATGGATGATCGGTTTTAGGTGTTCTAAAGCGCAACAAAATTTCAAAATTTATTTTCTACCAAGAAAATCAAACACCTCATGTACTAGGATGTGTAGCAAATACAAAAACACAAAATATGACATTTATAGTGTGTTTAGAAGATATACCTAACAATCACAAAGATTGATTTTGGCCCCAACTAAGTTGTAAACAACTTAGCTCTTGAAGGTAGACAATCTACAAGCTTCACCTTTCTTTTGGACTCCTTTCTTCAAATTAGTTCCATCACTAACAAGGTAGATCCACTCTAATTTTTTACTAGAAAAATTAGAGCATTTTTCTTTGAGAAGTGTGTGCTTTCATCAACAATTGAAGAAGCAAAAATGGAGAGAATTCATGCCAAAATTTTGGCCTTCATAGTGTGGGAGAGAAGGGGGTGGACTTTTCTTGGTTTTGGAAAAAGTTAAAGCAAAAAGGTGCATGTGCATGCCATGCAATTAACTCAAAAGTTGTCTCCAACCCTTCACCTTCCAAGCATGCATTTTACTTGGGCTTGTAACAATTACAAGGCCCATGGACTTTTATTTAAATGTCTCAAAAAATTTGAGACTAATTAAACATTACTTGAATTTACTCAAGCCCACTAGTTAAATAATTATTTCCTATTAGGCTCTACAAGACCCAATATTGTTTTAATTAATTCAACCCTTGAATTGATTTAATTATTTGGATTCTACTAGGCCACTGGTGTCTAATTAATTCAACACTTGAATTAATTTAATTTAGTCCATAATAATGTTTATGAAAATCACAATTTTCAAACACATTATTTATTTGGCCAACTTTTAATTTAGGAACACTTCCTCAAATTAAAAGTTACATTCTCCTTACAGAAGTCATACTTCTATTTTTTTTCTTACGCTTATAAACTCCTTTATAAGACATTCAACACATTGAACTATTTAACTTCTCAACGAGATCTAGAAAGTTAGCTCTTGTGTGACCCTCAATGATTCATTGATACAACTATACGTGGGTTCACATCTCCATGTGATTCGAACTAAACATGTCCTTATTTGAGCATACCCCAATTGCTCCATTCTTACTTATCAACTCCTTGATAACAAGAACGTCAGAACTCAAGTCTGATAGTACCCAACCAATCATGTTAAACGCCTAGCAGCATAGCTTACATGATTCCCTAGGTATGAAATAATAGTGCCTGCAAGAACCATTCAATTATGGTTAGCGTACAGTACGGTCCCTTCAACTCATATATCCTGACCGATTCGACAACCATTGGTATATCGAGAGTTGTCGATGAATCGATACTATGTGTCATGTTGTAGTTGCATCGATGATGTAATATAAGAAACCATTTTCTTAATTACCACCATACTCTGATCAGAGATTTCAAACTACATACACATGAGATCACATAGGATATCCAAACCCGAAGGTAAGCGGTGAATCCCCGACTACAATGCATCGACTCTTATATGTTTCGACAAAACACTCAACCTTGCCACCTGATGATCCCTTGAGAGTCGGTAAACAAGTCAAAGTGTAATTCTAACACATAGAGTCTCAATGTTGTCCCGGGTCATAAGGAATAATGGTGTACAACCATAAACTAGGACGTTTCCACTCGATAAGTGAGAACCACATGGAAAGTCCTTTATGGAGGGTTGTTCAGTGCACTTTACAAGGAGCACCTATCTGCATGCTTGGACATCACAATATCCCCTACCAATGAAACATGGTACTCATATCGCAGATACTAGTCTCGAACTCGAGCGGCTTATATCCTTCTTAGCGGCGGCTGAATCGACTAGGAACTGTTTAGAATATACAGTATTCCAAATATGCGTTTCATGATACTCAACATATTAGCATCTCATATTCTTTCTACTATTTGTATATTCAAGGACTTTATCTATGCAACTAGCATGGGTATACAGATAAAGAAGTGCCAAAACAACATTTTCAAATATTATTAAAATAAAGACTGTTTATACATAGAGTTTCATTGTGAACACTCGGTCAACACTTGGCTCGACGTGCACCTTCTCTAACAGAGTTGTATATTGATGTTATGATTTTTGAATGTGTCATTCCAAACTTGGTACTGAAGGCTTTGAAGACTGAACAAAGCCAGATTGAGGTTTGAATCAACCAAGAATTACGAAAAGAAAGGTGTAAACCAATGTTAGACCGGGATTTATAACTCAAGTAAGATGTAGCTTGAGTTTCCCAAAACCAAATACTTAATTGTATTGTTTCGATACATTTGTACTCTTTGAATGTGTATGCTTATTCTATTGATTTATAGAAAAGCAAAGAATAGAATATAGATATTGAGAAAGAGTCTTTGGCAGAGGTGCCAAGTCACTGGACAATTGGTTTATATCGATGTGCTTTGGAGTAGATCGACTCCTATTGTAGAGATTCGATATATAATGTACCGAAGTTCGGGAATAAGAACGTACCACCATCTAGATGGGGAGAGTAGATGGGAGAATTGCTACGTTCTTATTCAAACCGGGATCCCTAGACTAGATAAGGTTCGAGTTAAAGATTAAGAGTCAAAGAGTTTGATTTACAGTTTATATAGATTAATGTTCCTCAGATTATGATACATGTTATTTGATAATTGTTTATGCTTTTGTATATATGTTTATATGAAATGCATGTATACATTATTTATACTGGGAATATATTTCTCACCGGAGTTATCCGGATGTTGTTGTGTTTGTATATGTGCATGACAACATGTGGGACATGATCAGGGTCGAGAAGAGGATGAGAGATCGAGATTAGAGTGGAGATGCGGGCCCAGAAGTAGAACTTGTTTTCAACACTTGATATGTAGTTGTTGAACCATAGTTTTTTATGCTTTGTATTTAGAACAAGTTTTGTATCCTTGATCTTGTAATGACCGAGATTTAATGACTGTAATCAGACGTTGATTAACTGTCAGAATTGTGATTAGCAAATATCACAGGAGCCAAATAAGACATGAGAGGTGAAGCCGGGCGTCGGTACATTAAAAGCTAAGATGTTGGACAGAACATCTGGCGCCCGAGCGGTAGAAAAGAACCGCCCGAGCGCCAATGCACCATATTTATAAAGTGGGCAGAACGTATGGCGCCCGAGCGGTAAAGAATTACCGCCCGAGCGCCAATGGATAATAAGTGGGGTCTCAGACAGAAGGCTTCGCGCCCGAGCGGTACTTTCTTACCGCCCGAGCGCGAGTCATGCAAAACGTAAAGAAGCCACGTTTGTATGCAGGCGTGAGATGTATATATATATATATATATACATATATATATATATATATATATATATATATATATATATACACACATACAAACTTTATTCAGAAATTGTAAGAAGAAAACCGAGGGAAGCTCTAGATTCTTACCCCTTTTTACTTTAATCCGCCCGTCTGATTTTGAATCCGAATATGGTATCGTGTTCCTATCAACGCAGGCTACAACTGGACGAAAGTTTTGCTACGTTGTGACATGTTTTGAAATTATGATATTGTCAGAATTGAATAGGATTTATATATGATGTTCTTGTCATGTTAGATATCATAGAATCGAAGTCAGATTGAGAAACAGATTGAGTATGTAAATGTTATGATTTTTGGAATCAATTTGACTAAGAATTCAAATCAGATATGTGTTGTTATTGAGATTATGACTGGTATCGATACTGATTAGGAATTCTGGTATTATATCTGTGATGTTCGGACTGACGGAGTTATCGAGACTGTATTGTTATACCGTCGAAACATCGGTTAATTGATATTGATCAGATTCAGTAGTGATTTCGATTATACCGTGATATTGTCGATATGGATTAGATTGTATCTTGATTTATCAGCGTATATTTCGATTTGAATATTGATCAGAACAGGTATTGAATTGAGTTGTACATTGATATTATATCTGTTCGGTATTGTTATTACCAGATTGAAAATGGACCGAGATAGAGTCGGGACTTCTTCTTCTTCTGAGTGAGAAGATAAAGGTATAAATTAATGTTGAGTTGGGATTGCACAACTCGAGTGAGGTTTGACTCGAGTTTCCCTAAATCACATACTTTACTTCATTGCATTGATATTTGCTTCGAGTTGATTGATGTACTTGTTTTCTTGATTATAGATAGCAGGTATCAGATGAGTAATCTTGTGACAGAAGTTCCTGATAGTGGTGGAATCGCCACGGGAACATTGCACGATGTCTCAAGATAACGATATTAGCGTTAAAGCTACAGTCTATGACGGATAGGTCACAGTCTATGACGGATAGGTCAGAACACCGGATGTTTGGTTATATCGAGTAAATAGAATTGGAATTTCTTCTATTACGGAATTCGATATAGGAATACCATATTTGGTTATATCGTAATTCGATATAGGAACACCATACTTGGTTATATCGTAAATCGATATAGGAACACAATATTTGGTTATATCGAGTAAATAGAATCACTGTTCCTTCTATTACGGAATTCGATATAGGATCACCACATTTGGAAACCGGGATCCCTAGGCTAGGATTGAGTCTAGTCTAAAACATAGAGTCACGAGTTTGAGTGACAGTTATATCGATTTATATTGATGAATGTTAATTTATGTTCCTGAATATGGTCCATGTCCCTTTATGTTCCTGATATTGGTACATGCTTAGAATAGGATTTATTCTTGATATTGATTATGTTTCGGATTAGGGTACATGTTTAGAATATGACTTATTCTTGTTATTGATTCATGTCATGATTTTGATATAGGATATGATTTGCTGTCTTATGCTTTTATATTTTTTATATGATTGCATGTATACATGATTTATACTGGGATATTTATATCTCACCGGAGTTATCCGGCTGTTGTCTTGTTTATATGTGTGCATGGCAACAGGTGGGCTGGGATCAGGGTCGAGAAGAGAACGAGGCTGGACTAGATAGCGTGGAGATCCGGGCTTTGAAGCAACTTAGGATTCAGCACTGACTTGTAGTTGAACTTAGTCGGATTATTGTAGATTATACAATAGTTGTATGTGATGTTTAATATGTAATTTGAATTTAATTACATTATGTTTCCGCTGTGTAATTTTTTTAAAAAAATTTTAGACCCTGTTTATTATAAATGATTAATTATTCCAATGACGATTAAGAACTGGATTAGCTTCCGGGTCCCCACAGATCTTGTTGTAGATATTGCGCTTAATCTTGTTAATTAAATAAGAGGATGCATAAATTGTTGTAGCATTTTGTACACTCGATTATAAAGTGTTCAACTTAAAAAAAAAAAATTGACCTAGTTTATTTAATTGATCCATTTAATCTAAAAGTTGATTAAGAAATGAGTTAACGTCTGGGTCACCACAAATAAAGCTTCAAGAACGTGTCAAGAACACCTTTTTCAGAAAATTGCAGTTTGAGCAAGCCCGCAAAAACGATCATAACTCACTTGTTTATTATTCAAAAATTTTGAATTTTCTTGTAAAATTGAAGGTATCAAAGAGTTCTACATTTTATATGTTGAAATGTTTTCCAGAAAATTGACCGAAAAGTCGTAGTATTCAAAATGACAGCAACTTTTGAGTTTTGAGATCCAAAAATCATTTCGAAAGCGATCCAACCATTTTTGCTCAAACTTTGTGTTGAGGATCGGGTTGGGTTTAAAAGGGGGGGTTGAATAAACTCAACGGCAAACTTAAATAATTCTTCTGAATGATGTGCTAAAATCCTGTTAGAGATATTAGCAATTCTTGTTCAAGTTCAAAGACCAGCAGCTCACAAGATAATGTGCGGAAACGATCTGTTGGTTAGTGGGTGAAAAATAGTAAAGCAGAAAAGCAGTAGATAGCACAAGGTTTGTTTTTGGAAGTTCGAAGATGAATCTTCTACGTCTCCCCTTCTTCTATTTCTAGAAGGTATAACTAAAAGACTTTGGTGAATACAGTACAACAATTTTACACACCCACTTCAACAGGACTTACCCTTCGCCTACTGAAACTCTTAGTTTTACAACTCAACTTCTTGAATGATCATAAGTTCTGGAAAAGTCTCTTTTCCAGTTACAAATTCTTCTATCAATGAAATAGTGAAGTGAATAGCTTAAGAAGATATAATGAAAATAGCTAGCACAAGATGATCTCAATGATCAAGAATATGAAATGAAGCGTGTGCTGCTTTTTCAGTGTTGAGCTTTTGCGATAACTGAAAGTTCTATTGATGCTCAAATGATATTCTTTGATTTAGATTCGTTCACTTCTCTCTATTATTTAAAAGTGCTTCGTCTCCATATATATAGACTTTATCCAACGTTAAAATCTGAACTGACTTTTCAGTGGTTCAGATTTATTGCTGAAAATGGACCCTGCAGAATACATTAAAGCAATCAGTCTCAGTTCATACTAAAAATGGTAAGCCGTCTTAAATGTTCTCGTACAACATTTAATGGCATTTAATGAAGCAATAAATGCTAGTATCACGTTAATAGATCAACGGTAATATTTAGAGACTTTGAGATACACAAGATTCCGTTAGTGTATATTTCGAGTTTTGTATCCTTCTAATTCTGATTTTAGCTAAGAAGTCATTTGGTTAAGCAGTACTTGATAAGTGTTGCTACTGGTTTTAGCGCGATACAAGTGCTTCTGTTTTTCTGCTAATTTACATCTACTGGTTTTGTGCTAATCCAACATCTACTGGTTTTTCCTTAGCATCTCCACAACAAATTTAGTTCTAACAATTTCCTCCCTTTGTGGTGATGCCAAAACCTAGATGTTCCGTGTTAGTGAAAAGCAGAAAAACAGATAACGAAGCAGATAAAAACAATTAGTATCCAGAAAAGTCATGTAAAGCACAAATTAGTTAATTAAGACACAAATAAGACCAGTTTGTTCCAATATCTCTGAAGGTAGCTTCATCTGTATTAGTATCCCTTCCAGTTGAATAAGGTTTGCTGCTACTTGCTCCAGTTCTATCTCCAGTTCTGTCTTCTTCCCCCTTTTTGGCATCATCAGCAATGACCCTAGCAATCAATTAATCCATTCGCCCAGATAAGTTGTGAATACCATTAGTCAGCATCTCTAGATATGGAGCATGATTAGAAACTCTATCATTTAGAGCAGTGAGAGTTTGAGATTGAGAATCAATTTTGGCATCCATCAGGTCCATGGTAGTGGAGATTGAGCGAAAAATATCATCATGCTCGGTGATCCTGGTAAGTATGTCAGATTGAGCAAGCGTGATCAGACTGGAACTTCTGGATATAGCCTGTCGAAAAACAATGGTCTCAGCATACATTTTATGTATAGATTCCGCCGTGGTCTGTATTTCCTTGGACATACGATCTCGGAAAAACTGAGCACCATGAATTTCTGCGGCATTTTCAAGAGATAGCCTCTTGACTGAGTCAGAGAGATTGGCGAGACCCTTTGTAGAGCATCAATCTAAAATTCTAAGTCAAATGGTTCCACAACTGGTGAAGGAGTTCTTGCAAGCAGTCATTGTTTAATATCTTCCATTCTGGTAATGTTCTCAGAAGACTGCAGAGAAGGAATAATAAGAGCAGTAGAATGTGTTGCCTTTCGTCTGGTTGCTGCAAATCAGCAGCAGGTTCAAATTGAGCTTGTGGTCAACAGTATAAGGTGAAGTATGCGACAAAGTTACCGTTTCAGCTTGATGAGCTTCTGAAAAATGCTCAAGTGCTGGAAGAGATGAGGAAGCAGTAGCCGTAACAGTAGCAGTGGCAGCAGCAGTTGCAGATTCTGGAATGGATTGGACTGGAGGAGGATCAGTAGAAGTAGTAATCACTGGCAGTAAGTCATCTTGTGCTGCTTGAGTCTGCACAATCGATTTGATTACTTCATCAACTGATGCCAGAACATGAACAGAAATCAGAGAGGATGATTGAGTATGATCTTCTTGAGGTGCAGGAGTACTAGAGACCTTGACTTCAGACGAAGCTTTGGCCGGTTCCTCAACTGACTGTCTTCAAAATGGTGGGGACAGTAGTGATACTGAATTTTGGAGTCTTAGAAAAGGCCTTTTTCTTAGTAACAATTTGTTCAGATAGAATTATCAGCTGCTCTGACAAAATTTGAATGACATTCTGATCATGAAAAGCAATGGGACCAGTAGAGTCAAAATTTGACTTCAATGTTTTCAGAATGGTGTCCATCTTCTGCTGTTTGATTTTATTCAGAATGTAGTTTCGGCGATTTATGGCTTCTATCACATTGTGTGTCTCGGCAGCAGCAAAAACCTTTCTAATTTTCCACAGTTTGAGCATAAACACCAGTAGTTTTCAAAAAGGTGATTGGATGGTAGACTCGTACCTTAAGCCAATCGTCAAAGAATTTCATGTTTTCTCTGGTTGAAATATCAATTTCTTCCAGATGAAGATCCATTGCTGTTTGGATTGATGATGGGACCACCGGTGACTGAGACAACTCAGTAATCTTACCTTTCCTTTTTCAGAAGAGGCGGCGACAACTAGTTTAAAAGTAGAAGAACCAGTAGCCGAATCTCGAATGACCACACCAGAAGTTGGTCTGAAGCTTTGAGCAGTTGAAGGCCCCGATTCAATGGTTTTAGCTTTGGTGGATGAGACAACTGATGGAAAAACTTGTCGAAGAGGGACATTTTCTAATTCAACAAGAGCTGCTGTTTCCTTGATGCGGATGGTGGGCGAGGCTTCTTCTTGGATGGAGTGGGAGGCAGTGAAGCTTGTTGAGTGGGTGCTGATGATTCTCCAGATTCCATTTTGTCAGAATCAGACAAAACCACAACTCACTTTCTTTTGATTTTCTTCTGGCCCTCAGCCTGAGATTCTCCAATCTCCTTCTTAATGGCCACAAATTCACCAACAGTTGGCTTTGGCCTTAAAGCAAGGACACTATCAGCATCAGTCATGGTGACTGAAGAGCCATCCTCTTCTGTTGTTCTAGAAAAGCCAGCATCTTTCAATATTTTACTGATTTGCACAGCAAATCCAATACCTTTCCTTAGAATCATATCCTTCTTAATTCGAAACAGAAAGCGACTCCAATCCACTTTCTTTTCTGAAGTGATAGCCACCATCACTTGAACCTTCTCTTTGGTCAGTTTGTCTGTAATGCCCGGAAAATTAATCCCAGTAATAGGTAATTATTGAATTATAATTTGATATGATTATGAAAGGATTAATCGGGACACGAAATACACATAAGTGTGAAAAGTGTGTGTATTGGTGCAAAGGACTCACGCACATGCGCGAGCTAATGCACGCACATGCGCGCATTGGACAGTAGGCTTCGCGCATATGCGCGGAGTGACTGCGCGCATATGCGCGAAGGAGGCAGTAGGGTGCCTCGAAATGAAAGTTCCCTCGCGCACATGCGCCGATTTATGCGCGCATATGCGCGAGGCGATGTGGGCAGCACGCGCGGAGATTTTGCATCTCGCGCATATGCGCCGCGAGGAATCGCATATGCGCGAGACGTGCGATGGGCACACTCGGCCACTTGGCTCATTGCATGTGCGAGGTGTATATATATATATATATACATGCAAAAATCATTTCTTCAGAAAGGAAATCGAGAAAGAAACGGAAGCTCGGGGAAACTTTTGCTTTTGTGATTTCAAAATTCAATCGTGCGATCAATCCGTCCGTCCGATTTTGATTCCGACTTTGGTATCGAGTTCCTATCGACGTAGGCTACAACTGGACGTAAGTTTTGCTACGTTTTGACATGCTTTGAAATTATGCTATTGTCAGAATTGAATGGAACTCATATATGTGGTTCTTGACATGGTAGACATCATAGAATCGAAGTCAGATTAAGAAATAGACTGATTATGGAATTGTTATGATTTTCTGATTATAATCAGTTGATACCGGACAGATTTGGATTATGGATTGATTATAGAATGTATTGGATATGGGTTATAGATTGTAACTATTATCTGGTGAATTGGTATAGACGGGGATATTGGAATTGTACCGTTATACCGTTGATTTTGAATTAATTCCAGATTGATCAGATTGTTATGGAGTTGACTAGTATATTGATATGAGATTATTGATATTGGCAGTACCAGACAGGCTTTGAATTCAGGACTTCGACTGAGTCAGAAACCGACGAAAGAAAGGTATAAATTAATGTTGAGTTGGGATTGCACAACTCGAGTAAGGTTTGACTCGAGTCTCCCTAAATCACATACTTAGTTTATTACATTGATTCTTGTAATTGATGAGATTGATGGGTATTGTCTATTGATTTATAGCCACTGCATGTATTGACTACTGAGTCGTTGAGTCATAGGTTGATTCGCCTAGTCACCGGCTGATTCGTCTGGTTATTGACTGATTCGTCTAGTTATTGGCTGATTCGCCTATCTATAGACTGATTCGTCTAATCATTGACTGATTCGTCAATTCTGCGGCTGAGTCGCCCAGACATTGCTGATTCGCATAATTCTTGACTGATTCGTCACTTCTGAGGCTGATTCGCCCAGACACTGGATATATGTGTTATATCGATGCCGTTTAGGAATTGATTCATTCCTATCGACTGAGATTCGGTATAATTACTATTATTCAGACATCGGGATCCCTAGGATAGTGTTGAGTCGAGTCTGAAACGACGCGTCAGTTGAGTCGAGTCTGAGACGACGTGTCGGTTGAGTTGAGTCTGATCTTACATGTTGATTTACAGTGTTTCTATCAATCATGATTATTGAATGTTTGATATGGATTTATGTTTCTGATTTGGGACATGTTATGATTAATTCTAATATGCTTTCGTATATGCTTTTATATGACTGCATGTTTACATTATTTATACTGGGATATTCATATCTCACCGGAGTTATCCGGCTGTTGTTTTGTTTTGTATGTGTGCATGACAACAGGTGGGACTGGATCAGGGTCAAGAAGAGGATGAGAGAAGATTAGATAGTGTGGAGATCCGGGCTGTGCAGCAACTTAGGATTCAGCTTTGATATATAGGTGAACCTAGTTTAATTGTGTAGATAACACAAGAATTATATGTTCATGTATAATATGTAATTTGAGTAAATTACATTACGTTTCCGCTTTGTATTTTAAAAAAAAAAAATTTAGACCCTGTTTTATAATTGATTAAATAGTCCCAGAAACTGATTAAGAACATGATTAGCGTCCGGGTCCCCACAACAGGTGGTATCAGAGCCATAGGTACTAGAACTGTAGATTCTTGAGATTGAGATAGAAGAGGATAGTGAGCGGGGTAGATTGAATTTTCTTTCCTTGCTTGTGATTGCTAGCATGTCGTACTGCTTTCTATAATACATGTTACTTGATTTATCTGATTTGATTTGTAATATGTATTATTGGGAACAAATTTGAACCGATTCTCGATCAGCAGTAAGATGATCGGGAGAGAGATTGAATTGAAGCAGATGTGTTGGATTGGGTCACTAATCCTTTTGAGTTTCAGATATGCCTCCTAGACGAATTCCAGAACAGGGTAGTACATCAAATCCTTCGATGGATGTAACACCGACTCCAATGGAAACCTTGCTGAAGAGGTTTCAATCATTCAAACCACCCACTCTAAAAGGTACGGAGACATCAGTTGAGTGTGAGAGTTGGCTGAATGATATCGAAAAGCTGTTTGAATTGCTGGAGTATAGCGATGAGCGCCGAATTAAGTTGATTGGGAACCAGTTGCATGATGTTGCAAAGAGCTGGTGGAGTTCGATGAAGAGGGCCTTGGAGCAGCGAGGTACGACTATTACTTGGGATGTATTTAAAACTGAATTTTATCAGAGAGGAAAGACAAGGGGGCAGAGTTTGCCAATTTGAAACAGGGTCAGCTGAACATTGAAGAATACGTGACCAAGTTCTCTACCTTGTTGAAGTTTGCTCCTCATGTGTCTGAAAATGACGAAGCCGTTGCTGATCAGTTCATCAATGGCTTGAATCCTGACATATTTACATTGGTGAACACCGGGCGACCAAATAACTTTGCTGATGCCATGAATAGAGCAAAGAGCGCTGAAGCAGGCCTGATAAGGCAGAGAGGAGCTGCATTTGTTTCTCAAGAGTGGAGACCACCGCAACCACCTCCCAGGTATGAGAGTGATAGTAGTGGTGGAAAGAAAGATTTTCTGAAGGCTAGAGGAAAGCAGTTTAAGAAGTCTGGCGGCAGTTCTTCTAGCTCTAGTGGTTCTCAGCAGAGTTATACGGGCGTGTACTGCGGAAATTGTGGAGGGAGACATTCCACTGAGAAATGCCAAGGAGTACTTGGTAGCTGCCACTTCTGCAAGCAACAGGGACATTTTTCCAGAGTGTGTCCACAGAAAAATTCTCAAAGATTTCAAGGAACCGAATCATCTGGATCAGTAGCACAGTGGAGTAGACAATCAGCTGCTATTCCTTCATTTCAGCCAGCACCATCTCAGTCACAGCAGAGGCCAGGAGGAAGCCAGACAGTCGGCCAGCCTCCTAGACAGCAGGCCAGATTATTTGCCTTGACCGAGGAGCAGGCTGAGGAAGCACCAGATGAGTGATGTTGCAGGTAACGATTCTTGATATAGTTATCCTGCTTTTGTATTGATAGATACAGGTGCTTCACTTATATTTAGTTTTGAATGAATTGCATTGAGTTATGCTTTGCCCGTTGAGTTTTATTTACTGTGGTGTATGCCCTTGCTTCGTTGGGGAAAGTTTGCATAGCAGTGAATTCTGTAAGACGATGTATACTACAGTAGAATGAGAAGGAGACTGAGTTAGAGCTTGTGATAGCTGGTACTGTACTGGGGTTGTCTAATTTTGGGACTGCATTACTGATCTTGATATGCTGATTAAGTACAGAGCTACCCTAGATTAGTTTCAGAAGATGGTGAGAATCGGATCTGAGATGACCAATTAATGCATATTGTAAGATAAGGGTTCTAGATTGAGAGTTCCTTTGATATTCGTACTAGCTATGACTCGAGTATTACAGAAAGGAGTAGAGATAATCCTTATGTAATCAGTTAATTTACTGAAGTTGAGTCTATCAGTGGCTGATTTACCAATGAGATGAAAGTTATTGATGTTTTTCCCCGATAAGATTTCAGATTTGATTTCAGGCAGGGAGATTGATTTTAGCCTTGGTTGGATATCAAAAACAGTTGAAATGATGAATCCTGATTGAGACAGATGGCATTCAGGATATGTTATATCCAAGGATGATTTTTCTGTTGTTTGTAGCAGAAATAAACCGTAATTAGTGGCCAAGGTGAATATCAGTGTCAGATACTTACGGTTGTATGAGGTTAACAGATCAGTATCGATGAGTGATGTTTTGGGAATCCGACTGAATATCGCTATTATTCTGATTTCGGGGTTGAATCAGATAGAAGACAGTGTTGGTGGAAACAAATGAAAGCTGATATTGCTGAATTTGTAGCCGAATGTCTGAATTGTCAATAGGTGAAAGCTGAGAGAAAGAAACCTAGAGGATTAGTACAGAGTTGGTATATCCCCGTAAGGAAATGAGATCACATTTCCATAGATTTGTAATGAAATTTCTGAGATCCTCCTGGAGTTGTAATGCGATTTGGGTTGGGATTGACAGATTGACCAAATCCGCATGCTTTATTCAGTACAAAATGACGTACCGATATGACCAGATGACTGAAATTTATGTCAGCGGGGTTCTAAGTCGTTTGTTTTAGACCAAGATCCTCGGTCTATATTGCACTTCTGGCAGAGTTTGCAGCAGGCTCTAGGTATGAAGTGATATCTTAGTACCACATATCATCCATAGACCGATGGATAGTCTGAGTAGACGATCCAGATAATGGAGAATATGCTGAAAGTAGTAGTGCTTGTTTTTAGCACTAGCTGGCAAAATGCATTGCCACTTTGTTGGTTTTCGTATAACGCAGCTATCAGACAAGTATTGAAATGGCTTCTTTCGAAGCGTTGTACGGAAAGACATGTTGATTCCCTCTTTATTGAAATGATATCTCTGAAATTCCTGAGACTGGACCTGATATGATCAGAAATATGACTGAGAAAGTTAAATTGATTCAGAAGAAAATGAAGGCAGCTCGGGACAGACAAGCCAAATATGCCAACCTCAGACGACGACCGTTGGTATTTGAGATAGGAGACCGAGTATTCCTGAAGATTTCACCTTTCAGGGGTGTTGTCCGATTTGGAAAGAAAGGGAAATTGTCTCCAAGGTATGTAGGTCCATATGAGATTCTTGAAAAGATAGGAGATCGTGCCTATCGACTTGCTTTGCCGCCTTCATTATCTGGAATACATGATGTTTTTCATGTATCGATGCTGCGGAAATATCTCCCTGATGATTCTCATGTGATTCAACCAGACGAGACTGAGCTGGATGAGACATTGAGTTATGTCGAGAAACCGATCCAGATTCTAGATCGTAAAGATAAACAGCTCAGAACAAAGACGATTCCCCTTGTGAAAGTTCAATGGACTCGTCATGGGGTTGAAGAAGCCACGTGGGAGACTGAATCTGACATGAGACAGGAATTCCCAGCATTGTTTCACTGAGATATATACGTACTCGATTGTAGTTACATTTCTTCTGAATGATATGATTTGATTGCCTGTGATTTCGAGGACAAAATCGTATCTTAGAGGGGGAGAAATGTAATGCCTGGAAAATTAATCCCAGTAATCGGTAATTATTGAATTATAATTTGATATGATTATGAAAGGATTAATCGGGACACGAAATACACATAAGTGTGAAAAGTGTGTGTATTGGTGCAAAGGACTCACGCACATGCGCGAGCTAATGCGCGCACATGCGCGCATTGGACAGTAGGCTTCGCGCATATGCGCGGAGTGACTGTGCGCATATGCGCGAAGGAGGCAGTAGGGTGCCTCGAAATGAAAGTTCCCTCGCGCACATGCGCCGATTTATGCGCGCATATGCGCGAGGCGATGTGGGCAGCACGCGCGGAGATTTTGCATCTCGTGCATATGCGCCGCGAGGAATCGCGCATATGCGCGAGACGTGCGATGGGCACACTCGGCCACTTGGCTCATTGCATGTGCGAGGTGTATATATATATATATATATACATGCAAAAATCATTTCTTCAGAAAGGAAATCGAGAAAGAAACGGAAGCTCGGGGAAACATTTGCTTTTGTGATTTCAAAATTCAATCGTGCGATCAATCCCTCCGTCCGATTTTGATTCCGACTTTGGTATCGAGTTCCTATCGACGTAGGCTACAACTGGACGTAAGTTTTGCTACGTTTTGACATGCTTTGAAATTATGCTATTGTCAGAATTGAATGGAACTCATATATGTGGTTCTTGACATGGTAGACATCATAGAATCGAAGTCAGATTAAGAAATAGACTGATTATGGAATTGTTATGATTTTCTGATTATAATCAGTTGATACCGGACAGATTTGGATTATGGATTGATTATAGAATGTATTGGATATGGGTTATAGATTGTAACTATTATCTGGTGAATTGGTATAGACGGGGATATTGGAATTGTACCGTTATACCGTTGATTTTGAATTAATTCCAGATTGATCAGATTGTTATGGAGTTGACTAGTATATTGATATGAGATTATTGATATTGGCAGTACCAGACAGGCTTTGAATTCAGGACTTCGACTGAGCCAGAAACCGACGAAAGAAAGGTATAAATTAATGTTGAGTTGGGATTGCACAACTCGAGTAAGGTTTGACTCGAGTCTCCCTAAATCACATACTTAGTTTATTACATTGATTCTTGTAATTGATGAGATTGATGGGTATTGTCTATTGATTTATAGCCACTGCATGTATTGACTACTGAGTCGTTGAGTCATAGGTTGATTCGCCTAGTCACCGGCTGATTCGTCTGGTTATTGACTGATTCGTCTAGTTATTGGCTGATTCGCCTATCTATAGACTGATTCGTCTAATCATTGACTGATTCGTCAATTCTGCGGCTGAGTCGCCCAGACATTGCTGATTCGCATAATTCTTGACTGATTCGTCACTTCTGAGGCTGATTCGCCCAGACACTGGATATATGTGTTATATCTATGCCGTTTAGGAATTGATTCATTCCTATCGACTGAGATTCGGTATAATTACTATTATTCAGACATCGGGATCCCTAGGATAGAGTTGAGTCGAGTCTGAAACGACGCGTCAGTTGAGTCGAGTCTGAGACGACGTGTCGGTTGAGTTGAGTCTGATCTTACATGTTGATTTACAGTGTTTCTATCAATCATGATTATTGAATGTTTGATATGGATTTATGTTTCTGATTTGGGACATGTTATGATTAATTCTAATATGCTTTCGTATATGCTTTTATATGACTGCATGTTTACATTATTTATACTGGGATATTCATATCTCACCGGAGTTATCCGGCTGTTGTTTTGTTTTGTATGTGTGCATGACAACAGGTGGGACTGGATCAGGGTCAAGAAGAGGATGAGAGAAGATTAGATAGTGTGGAGATCCGGGCTGTGCAGCAACTTAGGATTCAGCTTTGATATATAGGTGAACCTAGTTTAATTGTGTAGATAACACAAGAATTATATGTTCATGTATAATATGTAATTTGAGTAAATTACATTACGTTTCTGCTTTGTATTTTAAAAAAAAATAAAATTTAGACCCTGTTTTATAATTGATTAAATAGTCCCAGAAACTGATTAAGAACATGATTAGCGTCCGGGTCCCCACAACAGGTGGTATCAGAGCCATAGGTACTAGAACTGTAGATTCTTGAGATTGAGATAGAAGAGGATAGTGAGCGGGGTAGATTGAATTTTCTTTCCTTGCTTGTGATTGCTAGCATGTTGTACTGCTTTCTATAATACATGTTACTTGATTTATCTGATTTGATTTGTAATATGTATTATTGGGAACAAATTTGAACCGATTCTCGATCAGCAGTAAGATGATCGGGAGAGAGATTGAATTGAAACAGATGTGTTGGATTGGGTCACTAATCCTTTTGAGTTTCAGATATGCCTCCTAGACGAATTCCAGAACAGGGTAGTACATCAAATCCTTCGATGGATGTAACACCGACTCCAATGGAAACCTTGATGAAGAGGTTTCAATCATTCAAACCACCCACTCTAAAAGGTACGGAGACATCAGTTGAGTGTGAGAATTGGCTGAATGATATCGAAAAGCTGTTTGAATTGCTGGAGTATAGCGATGAGCGCCGAATTAAGTTGATTGGGAACCAGTTGCATGATGTTGCAAAGAGCTGGTGGAGTACGATGAAGAGGGCCTTGGAGCAGCGAGGTACGACTATTACTTGGGATGTATTTAAAACTGAATTTTATCAGAGAGGAAAGACAAGGGGGCAGAGTTTGCCAATTTGAAACAGGGTCAGCTGAACATTGAAGAATACGTGACCAAGTTCTCTACCTTGTTGAAGTTTGCTCCTCATGTGTCTGAAAATGACGAAGCCGTTGCTGATCAGTTCATCAATGGCTTGAATCCCGACATATTTACATTGGTGAACACCGGGCGACCAAATAACTTTGCTGATGCCATGAATAGAGCAAAGGGCGCTGAAGCAGGCCTGATAAGGCAGAGAGGAGCTGCATTTGTTTCTCAAGAGTGGAGACCACCGCAACCACCTCCTAGGTATGAGAGTGATAGTAGTGGTGGAAAGAAAGATTTTCTGAAGGCTAGAGGAAAGCAGTTTAAGAAGTCTGGCGGCAGTTCTTCTAGCTCTAGTGGTTCTCAGCAGAGTTATACGGGCATGTACTGCGGAAATTGTGGAGGGAGACATTCCACTGAGCAATGCCAAGGAGTACTTGGTAGCTGCCACTTCTGCAAGCAACAGGGACATTTTTCCAGAGTGTGTCCACAGAAAAATTCTCAAAGATTTCAAGGAACTGAATCATCTGGATCAGTAGCACAGTGGAGTAGACAATCAGCTGCTATTCCTTCATTTCAGCCAGCACCATCTCAGTCACAGCAGAGGCCAGGAGGAAGCCAGACAGTCGGCCAGCCTCCTAGACAGCATGCCAGATTATTTGCCTTGACCGAGGAGCAGGCTGAGGAAGCACCAGATGAGTGATGTTGCAGGTAACGATTCTTGATATAGTTATCCTGCTTTTGTATTGATAGATACAGGTGCTTCACTTATATTTAGTTTTGAATGAATTGCATTGAGTTATGCTTTGCCCGTTGAGTTTTATTTACTGTGGTGTATGCCCTTGCTTCGTTGGGGAAAGTTTGCATAGCAGTGAATTCTGTAAGACGATGTATACTACAGTAGAATGAGAAGGAGACTGAGTTAGAGCTTGTGATAGCTGGTACTGTACTGGGGTTGTCTAATTTTGGGACTGCATTACTGATCTTGATATGCTGATTAAGTACAGAGCTACCCTAGATTAGTTTCAGAAGATGGTGAGAATCGGATCTGAGATGACCAATTAATGCATATTGTAAGATAAGGGTTCTAGATTGAGAGTTCCTTTGATATTCGTACTAGCTATGACTCGAGTATTACAGAAAGGAGTAGAGATAATCCTTATGTAATCAGTTAATTTACTGAAGTTGAGTCTATCAGTGGCTGATTTACCAATGAGATGAAAGTTATTGATGTTTTTCCCCGATAAGATTTCAGATTTGATTTCAGGCAGGGAGATTGATTTTAGCCTTGGTTGGATATCAAAAACAGTTGAAATGATGAATCCTGATTGAGACAGATGGCATTCAGGATATGTTATATCCAAGGATGATGTTTCTGTTGATTGTAGCAGAAATAAACCGTAATTAGTGGCCAAGGTGAATATCAGTGTCAGATACTTACGGTTGTATGAGGTTAACAGATCAGTATCGATGAGTGATGTTTTGGGAATCCGACTGAATATCGCTATTATTCTGATTTCGGGGTTGAATCAGATAGAAGACAGTGTTGGTGGAGACAAATGAAAGCTGATATTGCTGAATTTGTAGCCGAATGTCTGAATTGTCAATAGGTGAAAGCTGAGAGAAAGAAACCTAGAGGATTAGTACAGAGTTGGTATATCCCCGTAAGGAAATGAGATCACATTTCCATAGATTTGTAATGAAATTTCTGAGATCCTCCTGGAGTTGTAATGCGATTTGGGTTGGGATTGACAGATTGACCAAATCCGCATGCTTTATTCAGTACAAAATGACGTACCGATATGACCAGATGACTGAAATTTATGTCAGCGGGGTAGTTAGAATGCCTAGAGTACTAAGTCGTTTGTTTTAGACCAAGATCCTCGGTCTATATTGCACTTCTGGCAGAGTTTGCAGCAGGCTCTAGGTATGAAGTGATATCTTAGTACCACATATCATCCATAGACCGATGGATAGTCTGAGTAGACGATCCAGATAATGGAGAATATGCTGAAAGTAGTAGTGCTTGTTTTTAGCACTAGCTGGCAAAATGCATTGCCACTTTGTTGGTTTTCGTATAACGCAGCTATCAGACAAGTATTGAAATGGCTTCTTTCGAAGCGTTGTACGGAAAGACATGTTGATTCCCTCTTTATTGAAATGATATCTCTGAAATTCCTGAGACTGGACCTGATATGATCAGAAATATGACTGAGAAAGTTAAATTGATTCAGAAGAAAATGAAGGCAGCTCGGGACAGACAAGCCAAATATGCCAACCTCAGACGACGACCGTTGGTATTTGAGATAGGAGACCGAGTATTCCTGAAGATTTCACCTTTCAGGGGTGTTGTCCGATTTGGAAAGAAAGAGAAATTGTCTCCAAGGTATGTAGGTCCATATGAGATTCTTGAAAAGATAGGAGATCGTGCCTATCGACTTGCTTTGCCGCCTTCATTATCTGGAATACATGATGTTTTTCATGTATCGATGCTGCGGAAATATCTCCCTGATGATTCTCATGTGATTCAACCAGACGAGACTGAGCTGGATGAGACATTGAGTTATGTCGAGAAACCGATCCAGATTCTAGATCGTAAAGATAAACAGCTCAGAACAAAGACGATTCCCCTTGTGAAAGTTCAATGGACTCGTCATGGGGTTGAAGAAGCCACGTGGGAGACTGAATCTGACATGAGACAGGAATTCCCAGCATTGTTTCACTGAGATAAATACGTACTCGATTGTAGTTACATTTCTTCTGAATGATATGATTTGATTGCCTGTGATTTCGAGGACGAAATCGTATCTTAGAGGGGGAGAAATGTAATGCCCGGAAAATTAATCCCAGTAATCGGTAATTATTGAATTATAATTTGATATGATTATGAAAAGATTAATCGGGACACGAAATACACATAAGTGTGAAAAGTGTGTGTATTGGTGCAAAGGACTCACGCACATGCGCGAGCTAATGCGCGCACATGCGCGCATTGGACAGTAGGCTTAATATGACTGCGCGCATATGCGCGAAGGAGGCAGTAGGGTGCCTCGAAATGAAAGTTCCCTCGCGCACATGCGCCGATTTATGCGCGCATATGCGCGAGGCGATGTGGGCAGCACGCGCGGAGATTTTGCATCTCGCGCATATGCGCCGCGAGGAATCGCGCATATGCGCGAGACGTGCGATGGGCACACTCGGCCACTTGGCTCATTGCATGTGCGAGGTGTATATATATATATATATATATACATGCAAAAATCATTTCTTCAGAAAGGAAATCGAGAAAGAAACGGAAGCTCGGGGAAACTTTTGCTTTTGTGATTTCAAAATTCAATCGTGCGATCAATCCGTCCGTCCGATTTTGATTTCGACTTTGGTATCGAGTTCCTATCGACGTAGGCTACAACTGGACGTAAGTTTTGCTACGTTTTGACATGCTTTGAAATTATGCTATTGTCAGAATTGAATGGAACTCATATATGTGGTTCTTGACATGGTAGACATCATAGAATCGAAGTCAGATTAAGAAATAGACTGATTATGGAATTGTTATGATTTTCTGATTGTAATCAGTTGATACCGGACAGATTTGGATTATGGATTGATTATAGAATGTATTGGATATGGGTTATAGATTGTAACTATTATCTGGTGAATTGGTATAGACGGGGATATTGGAATTGTACCGTTATACCGTTGATTTTGAATTAATTCCAGATTGATCAGATTGTTATGGAGTTGACTAGTATATTGATATGAGATTATTGATATTGGCAGTACCAGACAGGCTTTGAATTCAGGACTTCGACTGAGCCAGAAACCGACGAAAGAAAGGTATAAATTAATGTTGAGTTGGGATTGCACAACTCGAGTAAGGTTTGACTCGAGTCTCCCTAAATCACATACTTAGTTTATTACATTGATTCTTGTAATTGATGAGATTGATGGGTATTGTCTATTGATTTATAGCCACTGCATGTATTGACTACTGAGTCGTTGAGTCATAGGTTGATTCGCCTAGTCACCGGCTGATTCGTCTGGTTATTGACTGATTCGTCTAGTTATTGGCTGATTCGCCTATCTATAGACTGATTCGTCTAATCATTGACTGATTCGTCAATTCTGCGGCTGAGTCGCCCAGACATTGCTGAAATTCGCATAATTCTTGACTGATTCGTCACTTCTGAGGCTGATTCGCCCAGACACTGGATATATGTGTTATATCGATGCCGTTTAGGAATTGATTCATTCCTATCGACTGAGATTCGGTATAATTACTATTATTCAGACATCGGGATCCCTAGGATAGAGTTGAGTCGAGTCTGAAACGACGCGTCAGTTGAGTCGAGTCTGAGACGACGTGTCGGTTGAGTTGAGTCTGATCTTACATGTTGATTTACAGTGTTTCTATCAATCATGATTATTGAATGTTTGATATGGATTTATGTTTCTGATTTGGGACATGTTATGATTAATTCTAATATGCTTTCGTATATGCTTTTATATGACTGCATGTTTACATTATTTATACTGGGATATTCATATCTCACCGGAGTTATCCGGCTGTTGTTTTGTTTTGTATGTGTGCATGACAACAGGTGGGACTGGATCAGGGTCAAGAAGAGGATGAGAGAAGATTAGATAGTGTGGAGATCCGGGCTGTGCAGCAACTTAGGATTCAGCTTTGATATATAGGTGAACCTAGTTTAATTGTGTAGATAACACAAGAATTATATGTTCATGTATAATATGTAATTTGAGTAAATTACATTACGTTTCCGCTTTGTATTTTAAAAAAAAAAAATTTAGACCCTGTTTTATAATTGATTAAATAGTCACAGAAACTGATTAAGAACATGATTAGCGTCCGGGTCCCCACATTGTCGAATGTTCTTGCCTTAACCAACAAGGCTTTTGCCACGATATCAGCGAGTATCTGGTACTCAATTTTCAGTAGCTTCTTTAAGCAGGAAGGTGAGAGCTCTTCACCAGTAGCTGAAAAGATTTTTAAAGCAGTAGACATCTCTTCTTTTGTGATATCCGAAAGCTCGGAAGGTCCAGAAATCGGTAGAAAGAAGGTGGAACGGAGAAATGCAGTGATAGGGGGTGTTTTTACGTGTTTATTGCATTAGTTTTAATTGTGTTTACATTGCGCATGCATGCATTTCATTTACTTTTTTTTCATTTTATATTAATTAATTGCTTGTGATTATGTCTCACTTGTGTGTGTTGGATCTGCAGGAAAAATGATCGGAGAACGAAAATCAGAGCGAAAGGTGGAAAGCTCAAGAATATTGGACAGAACAAACGGCGCCCGAGCGGTACATTTCTACCGCCCGGGCGCGAGAAGTGAATAATTCAAGAGCCGAGACAGAACATGTGGCGCTCGGGCGGTACTTTTCTACCGCCCGAGCGCGAATGACGCACAGCCGAGGAACAAGACAGAAAGTTGGCGCTCGAGCGGTACTTTTCTACCGCCCGAGCGCCTCCTATTTTTGGAAAGTTTCATTCGCGATTTCTTGCCTGATTTGAGGAGGGGGAATGGTATGGTAAGTCTTGGGGACGAATTGGGGGATGATTCAGACATTATTGAGGAGCCACAAAGGTTTTTGGGGAGAGCTTTTGCACTTGGATTGAAGATTCGACGGTTTCCGGGCATCGTTCTTCGCAGATTTTGTCACGCCTAGTATTTCTAGTTTATTTTCCTTTGTTTAAACATTGTTTTGCTTATTTTAATTATGAATTCTAGTAGCTAACTTTCATATTTGTTGGGATTAAAGGGGATCCTACCCCAAACTTTTAGTTGATTAATTTATATTTTGAGTTGTGCTTTATTCTTGATTGTACTACGATTTTTATTGTGTCGTTTGAGCGTAGCTAACTTTAACGATAATTTTATATCAAGAGTGAGTTCGAGAGAATAACTAGTGATAGGATCGAGTAGTATAATCTGTGGATCTACAATTTGCATAGACATATGAAATTGGATACGTGCCGATAGTCATAGTCCTTAGGGTCGAAAACTAGGGGATTTCATCAATCGAAATGCGGTTCATTCTTGATAAATAATTAAAGACATTTAATTACTTCATTGAGTGAATTAGTTTGGCATAGCTCGAGAGAGTGTGTTCAATTGAATAGGAAATCCTGTCGGAAGCGTAGAACACAATCGAACGAATTAATTAATCAATAAAGGGTAGGTGAACCAGAATTCCCAACAAATTCTTTTATCATTTGAAATTTAATCCATTGATTTAGCATTCATATTTCATCATTTAATCTTTGAGCTTGTTTATTTAAATTTTCTTGAATTTTATTAGTCATAAAACAAACAATCAAATTTCGTCGCTAAAGTTTTAATAACTAAAATAATAATTGTTAAAGACAGTCTCCAGTGAAACGATACTCGTATTCATATACACTATACTATTACTTGACATCGTGCACTTGCGATTACATTTTGAGCATACAAAATCATATTTTCTTGGGGAATTCATAGTGCAAGTTTTGCTCGATCAAGTTTTTGGCGCCGTTGCCGGGGACTGTTAATCTACAATTTTATTTTTAGTTATTTCCTTTAGCATTATTTCATATCTCTTGAGATAACACTTCACATTTTCTTACAGATATCCCTTCCAGTGCATGCCAAAGTCACTTGACGTGGAGCTTGAATTCGATCCTGAAATTGAAAGAACCTTCCGCAGAAGGAGACAACAGCAGAGGCTTAAAGAACTTATGGAGAGACACGAGCCAGAACGCGAGGAGGAACAGCGTGAGGAGAGACATATCGAGATGCCACGCCGCATACCAATGCTGGAGTATGCCCAACCTTCTTTGGAGGGTGCACGCCCTAGCATTGTGAGACCTATCGTGCGGGCAAATCACTCCGAAATCAAACCAGCCATTATCCAGATGATTCAGAACACCGTCCAATTTGGAGGAACTGCTGTGGACGATCCAAACACACACATCGCGGATTTTCTTGAGATTTGCGATACTTTTAAATTTAATGGAGTTTCTGATGATGCTGTTAGACTGCGTTTATTTCCTTTCTCTTTGCGTGATAAAGCTAAAGCTTGGTTGAATTGTTTACCTGTAGGTTCGATAGCTACATGGGAGGACATGGCGAAGGCGTTTCTCATCAAATACTTTCCTCCGTTGAAGACCATGAAGATGCGGGCAGACATCACAACATTTGCTCAGTTCGATCAAGAGTCACTATATGTGGCGTGGGAGCGTTTCAAAGATCTATTACGAAGATGCCCACATCACGAGTTGCCACTTGGGTTAGTCGTTCAAACCTTTTATTACGGTTTGCTTACTCCTAACCGTACTATGATAGATGCTGCTGCGTGTGGGAACCTTTTGAGGAAGACTGCGGAAGAAGGATATGAGTTGTTGGAGGAGATGGCTGCGAGCAGCTATCATCCTCAATCTGACAGGAACAACCAGCGGAGAAGTGCCGGAGTTCACCAGGTAACTGATTTTTCTGTTATTACGGCACAACTTGACGCTTTAAACAGGAAAATAGACGGCTTGAACGTGAGTGGCACGGCTATGCGTCTTCAAGAGATATTCTGTGAGAAGTGTGGAGGGGAACACTATGTGAAAGACTGTCAAGATGGAAATCCCTTCTATGTGCAAGATGAGGCACCGGTGAATCAAGTGGGAGTCCAAAACCGCCCAAGGAATGACCCTTACTCGAACACATATAATCCTGGGTGGAGGCAACATCCCAACTTCTCATGGGGCGGTCAAAACAGTCATAATAGGCCGCAAGGAGGACAACAATATGGGAAACAACCGATGTACAGATCCGATCCTCCTAGAGAAGAAAAGTCCAACTTGGAACAAATGATGTCTAAGTTTATCTCATCCACTGAAACTCGACTCCAAAACCAAGATGCATCAATAAAAGGGCTCGAGAATCAAATTGGACAGTTGGCCAAGATGATAGCAAGTACAGAGCCGGGCACCTTGCCAAGTAATACCGAGACTAATCCAAAAGAGCAAGTGAAGGCCATTGAGTTGAAGAGCGGAAAAGTTTTGGAGCCTAGAGAAAAAGGGAAAAGCCAAGTGCCGGATGAACATGCTGCGACGTCTCAAGGTAAGTCATCTAACTCTACACCAGCACTCACTGCACAACCTATGATTGTTATCCCTCCACCTTTTCCTGCAGCATTAAAAAAGGCAAAACTAGATGCACAATTCGGTAAGTTTTTAGAAGTGTTTAAAAAATTGCATATTAATATTCCTTTTGCCGATGCTTTGATGCAAATGCCTAGTTATGCTAAATTTTTGAAGGACATCTTAGCCAACAAGAGAAAATTGGAGGATCACATGACGGTAAATTTGACCGAAAGTTGCTCTGCTTTGGTGCAAAACAAAATCCCACCGAACTAAAAGACCCAGGGAGTTTTTCTATCCCTTGCATGATTGGTGATGTTGTTTTTCGTAAAGCGTTGTGTGATCTTGGTGCAAGTATTAATCTGATGCCCTTATCTGTTTTCAGGAAACTGGGATTAGGAGAGCCTAAGCTGACGAGGATGTCTTTACAACTGGCTGACAGGTCTGTCAAGTACCCCCCGTGGAGTGATCGAGGATGTGCTAGTGAAAGTGGACAAGTTTATCTTCCCTGCGGACTTCGTGGTGCTTGATATGGATGAGGATGAGGAGATGCCTCTGATTTTGGGTAGACCGTTCCTTGCGACTGGCAAGGCACTGATTGATGTGTAAGAAGGGAAGTTGCGATTGAGAGTGGGCGACGAAGAGATTACTTTTGATGTGTTTAATGCACTTAAGCACACACTGCATTCTGATAGTTGTTTTAGAATTGATGCTTTCGACTCTCTTGCGTCTAACTATGTGCAGGATGCTCTTAGGGACCCTTTGGAGGCCACTATCGATACTGAATTGGGAGAAGAGGAATTGGATGAGGAATGAGCCGAAATTGTGGCACACTTTAATGCCAACCAACCATGGAGAAGGCCAATGAGGATGCGACTAGAGGATCTAGGAGAACGAAGAGATTTGACCCCTCAAAGGTCAAGCATCGAGGATCCCCCAACACTTGAGCTGAAGTCGTTGCCTCCACACCTCAAGTACGTGTACTTAGGTGAGAATAACACTTTACCTGTCATTATTTCTGCTGCTTTGACAGATGTGATGGAGGACAAACTGTTGGAAGTATTGAAAGCACACAAGAGTGCATTTGGGTGGAAGGTGGCGGATATCAAAGGGATCAATCCATCAGTCTGCATGCACAAGATCTTGATGGAAGAGAAGTACTCACCTCTTGTGCAACCTCAGCGAAGATTGAATCCTAAGATGCAAGAGGTAGTGAAAGCTGAAACGATTAAGCTTCTCGATGCAGGTATTATCTATCCTATATCTGATAGTGCATGGGTAAGTCCCGTTCAATGTGTGCCAAAGAAAGGTGGGATTACTGTTATCACAAATGAAAATAATGAATTAATACCCACTAGGACTGTTACGGGATGGCGTGTGTGCATTGATTATAGAAAATTAAATGATGCCACCCGTAAAGACCACTTTCCCCTTCCCTTTATTGATCAGATGCTTGAGAGGTTAGCGGGTCATGAGTTTTATTGCTTTTTGGATGGGTATTCGGGGTACAACCAAATTATGATTGCGCCGGAGGACCAAGAGAAAACCACTTTCACTTGTCCTTACGGCACTTTTGCTTTTCGCCGCATGCCGTTTGGTCTATGTAATGCCCCTGCCACATTTCAACGTTGCATGACCGCTATATTCCATGATATGATAGAAACTTTTCTTGAAATTTTTATGGATGATTTCTCGATATTTGGCTCGTCTTTTGATGATTGTTTGCAGAATCTGACGGTAGTGTTGAGGAGATGTGAGGAGACAAACTTGGTGCTTAATTGGGAAAAATGCCACTTCATGGTACAAGAGGGAATTGTCCTAGGGCACAAGGTTTCGGGGAACGGACTCGAGGTGGACAAGGCGAAAGTAGAAGTGATTAAGAACTTACCACCTCCGGCGTCCATAAAGGGAGTTAGAAGTTTTCTAGGCCACGCCGGTTTTTACCGGCGTTTTATCAAAGATTTTTCTAAAGTTGCCAAACCTCTATCTTCTTTACTCATGAAAGATGTACCTTTTGACTTTAATTCTGATTGTTTGCAGGCATACGAGAAGTTGAAGGAGCGCTTGGTGACGGCTCCTGTCTTGGTAGCACCGGATTGGGATCTACCCTTCGAGATCATGTGCGATGCTAGTGATACTGCGGTAGGTGCTGTCCTCGGCCAAAGACAGAACAAGGTATTCCACACTATATACTATGCAAGTAAGACTCTAGATGAGGCACAATTGAATTATGCTACCACCGAAAAAGAGTTACTTGCAGTAGTGTTTGCACTTGACAAGTTTCATGCATATCTTGTTTTGTCTAAAGTCATTGTCTACACTGACCACTCTGCACTGAAACATTTACTTGCTAAGAAAGATGCAAAACCACGCCTACTTCGGTGGATTCTATTGTTGCAAGAATTTGATTTAGAAATAAAAGATAAGAAGGGTGTTGAGAATGTGGTTGCAGATCATTTGTCTAGATTAGAGTGTATTTGTAATGATTCTGTTGATCATGCTATCGATGATTGGTTCCCGGATGAGCAACTATTTGAGGTGAGAAATTGTTCATGGTATGCGAATTTCGCTAACTTTCTTGTCACAGGCACACCTCCACCGAACCTATCTTTTCACCAACGAAAGAAATTCTTTTCTGACGTGAAATACTATTTTTGGGAGGAACCGTTCTTGTTTAAGATTTGTGCAGATTCCATGATAAGACGGTGTGTTGCGGAGGAAGAGTTTTATAAGATTCTCAACCATTGCCATGACCGTGAGGTAGGTGGTCACTTTGGACCAACGAGGACGGCATCTAAGGTACTCGAATGTGGCTTTTATTGGCCAACCCTCTTTAAAGATGCTCGTTCTTATGTGCTACATTGTGATAAATGCCAACGGTCAGGTAACATCTCTAACCGTCACGAAATGCCTTTAAATAATATCATTGAGTGTGAGGTTTTTGATGTATGGGGGATAGATTTCATGGGACCGTTTCCCAGTTCTTTCACGAAAAAATACATTTTGGTGGCGGTGGATTATGTGTCTAAGTGGGTAGAGGCGGAAGCATACGCCACTAATGATGCTCAAGTGGTTCTAAAATTTTTGAAGAAAAACATTTTTAACCGTTTTGGAACACCACGAGCAATCATTAGTGATGGTGGCACTCATTTTTGCAACAAACTCATTGAAAAACTTTTGAGCAAATATGGTGTCACACATAAAATCTCTACCCCTTATCACCCACAGACGAGTGGTCAAGTGGAAGTGTCGAATCGTGAGATTAAGCGAATTTTGGAGAAAGTAGTAGGTGTCAGTAGGAAAGATTGGTCGGTGAGGTTAGATGATGCTCTTTGGGCGTATAGGACTGCTTTTAAAACACCTATAGGCACTACACCGTATAGGCTTTTGTTTGGTAAAGCATGTCATCTACCTGTTGAGTTAGAGCATCGAGCATACTGGGCCACAAAAGCGCTAAACTTTAATTTTACTGATGCAGGTGAACAGCGGTTGCTTCAATTGGACCAGTTGGAGGAATTCCGAAATTTGGCCTATGATCTTGCACTGTCTTACAAAGAGAAAACTAAAAGGCTCATGACAAGAGAATCATCGAGAGAGAATTTAAAGTGGGTGAAAGTGTTCTGCTCTACAACTCCCGGTTGCGCTTGTTTCCCGGTAAATTGAAGCCGCGATGGTCCGGTCCATTCGTGATCTCGAAAGTTTATCCATCGGGAGCTGTCGAATTGAAAGATGGGAAGGACGGGACATTCACGGTCAATGCCCAGCGCCTCAAGCACTACATGGGTGGCACAGTTGAGCACAACTTGGAATCACACGGTTCCAAGATCATCCGAACTGAGACGGACCGACAGTCTAGCTCTCGACGATAAATTGAGAACTTACTTCTTTTCCCTTCTCTTGCATTTAATTTAATTTTTCTTTGTCTTTCGTGTCCGCTTAATTTATTTTCCAGTTGTGTGAACTTTTATTTTTTTTTAAAAAAAAAAGTGTGATTTGTCCCGAGAACTCGGCGCTCGGGCGGTAATTTATTACCGCTCGGGCGCGAAGTGAACGCAATTGTCCAGAGAGCGTGGCGCTCGGGCGGTGATAATTTACCGCTCGAGCGCGAACATCTGCCTCTCAAATTTTTTTCCCGAGGACTCGGCGCTCGAGCGGTAACTTTTTACCGCTCGAGCGCGACGGCCTTTTATGTCGCAGACCCCCTTTCCTCTCCCTCACTCTGCACGAATTTTCCCCAATTATTTTCTCTCAAACCCTAACCCCCCTTCACTCTCCTCTCATCTTCTTGCAGGGAATCACTCCAACTATCAAGATTCAAGCATCGTGGGCAAGCGCCTCCTGCGGGATTCAAGCGTCATCTTCTCCGATTCCCCCACAATCTCTCTCATCCACTCCTATGGCTCCAAAGAAGAAACAAAGAGGTACTTCCGCTTCTTCGACTTTTGATAGGCATCGCTTTGTTAGTGAGGAAGCTCGGGCTAGGTATGAGCATGCTAAGATAAATAGAAATCCGATAGTGGAGAGGGGATTCCAAAAACAACATGAAGATAGGCACGTAGAAACTCGGATAGAATTGGAACGGCGTGGATGGGAAACTTTTTCCAATCATCCTAAGGCGGCGGTAGTTTTGGTGGTGCGTGAATTTTACGCAAATGCTATGGAGGGGAGAAATGGGACGGTGTTTGTTCGAGGTGTTCATGTCCCGTGTGACTCGGCAACTATCAATGCACTTTTGGAAACGGCGGAGGTCGACAATTCTCATTTTGAGGCTTTAGCCGCTGACCCGAACTATGACTTGATCATCACAGCGCTATGCCATCCGGGTGCGGGTTCTATGTGGAAACCATTGGGCGGACCGCCGAGCTGCTTCGACGAGAAATTCTTAACCGCTGACGTTGCCATGTGGTACTTATTTGTGGCCCGACGGATGATGCCGGTCTCGCATAAGAGCGAGGTACAAAACGAACGAGCGGTTCTCCTTTTTACGTTAACTCACGGCTACGACGTGAATGTGGGCACACTGATCAACTCTCAAATCATGTTGTGTGCTCGCAACAGTCACGTCGGTCTGTTCTTCCCGACGATTATATCCGAGTAGTGTGCCCGTGCAGGAGTTCTATTCCGGGACGACGAGGAATGGATTCAACCCATGAAGCCGATCTGTATCGACGACTGGAAAAGGAAGAATGCCAAGCGCCAAATCGACTTCCCCTCTCCCGAGGAAGATGTAGGTGGTTCTAGCACCGCCGCTGCACGTCCCCGTCCACCACCACCCCGCCGGAGAACTCAAACCGATATGATGGCTGAGAATCTCGCCTTCCAAACGTATCAGGGTCAATTCAACTCATATGTCACCGACCATCTATCGCACATTGACTCCATGATGCGCTCGCTACTTGTGCAAGGAGGCACTGAACCAGGGACCGTGCCGCCGTCTCCGCTACCTCCTTCCCCATTCCGGTTCCAGTATGATTATTACCAGCACGGGGGTGCCGCCGGAGTGCAACCGCCGGAACATGCCGAGGATGAGCCTTGATCAGGGGAGTTTACTGTTTCCCCTTTCTTTTTATTTTGCATATTCTCTTTTGCATTTGCATTCATGGTTCTTTTTGTTCTTCGTTTTTGTTTCGTTTTGTGCAATGAGGGCATTGCACAACTTTAGTATGAGGGGGGTAGATTGTTTTGTTAGGTTGTTTTGCGTGTTTAGTTAATTGGTTTTTAAGTCGTTGCATTTATGTTGTTTAAAGTCGTTTGTGGTGAGAAGACATGTTTATGAGCCAATGATGATTGCGAATTGATAGTTTACAAAAATATTGATTGGGTCACGTCGTGAATGATACTCGTGATTGTTAAAGCATGAATTATGGTACAAATTTTAAATTTTTTAACACATATGTGTGGGGGCTAGAATTTTGTAGGAATAATGGTGAAATTTGAAAGTTTTATGTGGTTAACTTGAAATGCACCATTTATGAGTTGATTTAGCATGCAAACCCGTGAAAATAAGTCGCTATGTGGGACCTTGAATGAGAAAATTTGATTTGCCTTGAACTTTACCTTTACCTCCGTTCCAATGCACTCATTAAAAGATCATACTCCCAACCGGCTGTAATCCAAAGTTATATTATATTCTTAGCCTAGGGAGTACATGTGTGAAAATTGTGAATTCAAAAAAAAAAAACAAAAAAAGGAAAAAAGAAGAAAGAAGGAGATGTAAGGTGAGGGGAAGCCGAAATAAAAGGAATGAAATTCTATTCCTAGGCTAAAAGTTGGAGATGTAAGGAGATGAGGAAAGTCAGACGATAAGTCTTGACGATTGCACAATGAAAATGATCGGTGTACTCCCAACTTTTAGCCATTTGAGCTTATTTCCTTCTTTTCGACACCTTTATCTGCACTTAAAAGTTGAATAAAGTTCAATTTAAGGCTAGTGATAAATGGACACGGGGATGCATGCTAGTGAGAGTTGTATTGAAGTGTTGATTGAGTGACTCGCATGATTTGATGATTGATCTATTTGACGTACGAATGACTAGACCCATCATGACACACACACACGTTCAAATTTGTGTCGATATTTATGTGTAGACGAGAATGAGTATTCGTTGCGACTTGACTTGATTATGATGGGTAGTGGGAAAGTAAACTGAGGCATGAACATAAACGTGTCACTTCACCATTGGTATTTAATTGTGTTGGTTAGTTCTTGTTTGAGTCTTTTACTTTTGTTGTGTTTGTTTAGAGTCTCGTGCTTTAACCTGTTTTGCTTGAGGGCAAGCAAAAGGTTAGTATGAGGGGGTTGATAGGGGGTGTTTTTACGTGTTTATTGCATTAGTTTTAATTTTGTTTACATTGCGCATGCATGCATTTCATTTACTTTTTGTTCATTTTATAGTAATTAATTGCTTTTGATTATGTCTCACTTGTGTGTGTTGGATCTGCAGGAAAAATGATCGGAGAACGAAAATCAGAGCGAAAGGTGGAAAGCTCAAGAATATTGGACAGAACAAGCGGCGCCCGAGCGGTACATTTCTACCGCCCGGGCGCGAGAAGTGAATAATTCAAGAGCCGAGACAGAACATGTGGCGCTCGGGCGGTACTTTTCTACCGCCCGAGCGCGAATGACGCACCAGCCGAGGAACAAGACAGAAAGTTGGCGCTCGAGCGGTACTTTTCTACCGCCCGAGCGCCGCCTATTTTTGGAAAGTTTCATTCGCGATTTCTTGCCTGATTTGAGGAGGGGGAATGATATGGTAAGTCTTGGGGACGAATTGGGGGATGATTCAGACATTATTGAGGAGCCACAAAGGTTTTTGGGGAGAGCTTTTGCAATTGGATTGAAGATTCGACGGTTTCCGGGCATCGTTCTTCGCAGATTTTGTCACGCCTAGTATTTCTAGTTTATTTTCCTTTGTTTAAACATTGTTTTGCTTATTTTA